>NW_018165427.1:0-24795 GCF_001263595.1 Phalaenopsis equestris
ATCCTTAAACTTCAACAATTAGGACCTGATATATTTGAAGAATATCAACTCAACCATAAACTATCTGTGAATTTTTTTCTAGCCGTGGAGATAGGATGCAAAAGCAAAGCTCTGTTATTTTCGTCAGGAATGGAGACATGTTTTTGTTCAATTTTCTTTTTGCATTTTGAATTGCTTAGACGAGTCAATTAGACATTGTTCTTAAATCTTTATGGATTCTTACTTGAACCTCTTATGAAATGGGGTTTATGATGAATCGGGTCTACAAAATTTTTAGTATTCACGTGAACTCTTTGGCTTTGTTTTGGGTTTGTTGGAGATTATTAGAACTTCACCATTTTGGCTTCATCGTTCTGTGGTGCTACTTCTTCAACTCTTTCAATTGCTGCTGTGAACTTCGAGAGCCTTCTATTTTGTTGAACCCTTAATGTAATTTTTGTGTATGTTATTCTATTCCATGGGTGTTTTACAATCATCCCATCATAAACTACTTTTATCTAAAGTAGCGATGGCATGAGCAAAATTCTTGTCGTGGATGCTAAAACCTTATTTATTACTGGTAATGCTTCCTTTTGATCAACTGCCATACTAGAAAGTTCTCATGCAATTAGTTTTATCCAGATATATTATATTCTTTCTTTATTTTCCAATGCTTGAAAATTTAATTTATCACCATTCTTTTTTGATTCCTGCTCTTGATTAATTATAGATAGTTTGCTTATTAGTATTCATTTTTGTGATTGAATTTTGTACGTTTAGTTCATCTTGATTAGTTAGATAGTTTGTTTCACTATCCGTTTATTATTGTTCATCTTGATTAGTTAGATAGTTTGTTTCACTATAAAATTGGCATGTTTTTTATTGCTTTCATTTCATTAGATTAGCATATAATCTAGAAAATTCATAGAAAGAGGCAATAGCTTATGGTACACCAAATAGTATATTAGATTTAAATTAGAAGATTTATATCCTAGAGCATTTTTTTATCGGTAGAGATGATCTGAAGAAAGGTGGGAATGATAGAAGGGATTGTGGATTAGAGTGGTAGCAGTTGGGGTGACTACATGATTTTATCCCATTTTTCAAATTTACCATTTTCTCTCGACGCTATTATAAATGGGTTTAGTTTTTTTTTTACCCTATTCTTCAATGTTGAATCGTCTTTCTTCAGATTTTGAAGGATGAAGCCACAAGAGAGCAATATGATTATGCAGTTTTACACCCGGAAGAGGTGATACTTGAACTAGTGTATTAATTTGTTCATGTTTCAAAGAAAAGCGTTTTGTTAGGCAATAGTTCTCTTTTTTCCCTTTATTTCCTTTAACGTAATATACTCTAATTGAATCATTCATTTCATATTTGCATGAAGTTTGATGGTATATTGACATATTGTAGATTCCTGACGGTTTACTGCCAGTATTTTTATCATGAATGAAGTCATATATAAACTCAAGGTTTCACATTATTGTATTTATTTTAATTTATTATTTTTCAGTAACCAATAGATTACAAAACATGCTAAAGGAACTGTTACCTTAGCCGAATCTGTAAAATGGCTAAATAATGTCCTCTTTCATGATATTTTAATATTTCTATTATACACAGAAGGAACTAGTATTGATCTCGTTCTACCAGGGAGGACTAGAGGATTTCAATGGGGGAGTAGTACTTAATAATTCACGCTCTGGAAATCATCCTTTTGTTGCTTATCTTGTTGAAAATTCATTCCTTTTATTTTGAAAGCAAAAAAGCCACCCCATAGCTATATTGTAAGTAGAGCAAGTCATAGTTCAGGGATTAGGAGCAGGTTCTGATGGTTGATTAGCCTGCTTTTGTCCAGCAGAGGTTGAAGTTTAACCTTGACAAGCCAAATCTAACTACACTGAATTCTTAACACCGTGAAAGAGAAATCATTGGTGTTATAGGAATTATTGTTCAAAAACTCACCTCATTTCATTAACACTTCTATTTATATAGAGCTTTACAACATTTACAAATAAATCTCTAGACTTCTTTTATTTACAAATAAAACCCTACATTAGATATAAATCTCAACCTTGACAAGTCAAATCTAACTTCACTGAATTCTTAACACCGTGAAAGAGAAATCATTGGTGTTATAAGAATTATTGTTCAAAAACTCATCTCATTTCATTAACATTTTCTATTTATATAGAGCTTTACAACATTTACAAATAAATCTCTAGACTTCTTTTATTTACAAATAAAACCCTACATTAGATATAAATCTCAACCTTGACAAGTCAAATCTAACTTCACTGAATTCTTAACACCGTGAAAGAGAAATCATTGGTGTTATAAGAATTATTGTTCAAAAACTCATCTCATTTCATTAACATTTTCTATTTATATAGAGCTTTACAACATTTACAAATAAATCTCTAGACTTCTTTTATTTACAAATAAAACCCTACATTAGATATAAATCTCAACCTTGACAAGTCAAATCTAACTTCACTGAATTCTTAACACCGTGAAAGAGAAATCATTGGTGTTATAAGAATTATTGTTCAAAAACTCATCTCATTTCATTAACATTTTCTATTTATATAGAGCTTTACAACATTTACAAATAAATCTCTAGACTTCTTTTATTTACAAATAAAACCCTACATTAGATATAAATCTCAACCTTGACAAGTCAAATCTAACTTCACTGAATTCTTAACACCGTGAAAGAGAAATCATTGGTGTTATAAGAATTATTGTTCAAAAACTCATCTCATTTCATTAACATTTTCTATTTATATAGAGCTTTACAACATTTACAAATAAATCTCTAGACTTCTTTTATTTACAAATAAAACCCTACATTAGATATAAATCTCAACCTTGACAAGTCAAATCTAACTTCACTGAATTCTTAACACCGTGAAAGAGAAATCATTGGTGTTATAAGAATTATTGTTCAAAAACTCATCTCATTTCATTAACATTTTCTATTTATATAGAGCTTTACAACATTTACAAATAAATCTCTAGACTTCTTTTATTTACAAATAAAACCCTACATTAGATATAAATCTCAACCTTGACAAGTCAAATCTAACTTCACTGAATTCTTAACACCGTGAAAGAGAAATCATTGGTGTTATAAGAATTATTGTTCAAAAACTCATCTCATTTCATTAACATTTTCTATTTATATAGAGCTTTACAACATTTACAAATAAATCTCTAGACTTCTTTTATTTACAAATAAAACCCTACATTAGATATAAATCTCAACCTTGACAAGTCAAATCTAACTTCACTGAATTCTTAACACCGTGAAAGAGAAATCATTGGTGTTATAAGAATTATTGTTCAAAAACTCATCTCATTTCATTAACATTTTCTATTTATATAGAGCTTTACAACATTTACAAATAAATCTCTAGACTTCTTTTATTTACAAATAAAACCCTACATTAGATATAAATCTCAACCTTGACAAGTCAAATCTAACTTCACTGAATTCTTAACACCGTGAAAGAGAAATCATTGGTGTTATAAGAATTATTGTTCAAAAACTCATCTCATTTCATTAACATTTTCTATTTATATAGAGCTTTACAACATTTACAAATAAATCTCTAGACTTCTTTTATTTACAAATAAAACCCTACATTAGATATAAATCTCAACCTTGACAAGTCAAATCTAACTTCACTGAATTCTTAACACCGTGAAAGAGAAATCATTGGTGTTATAAGAATTATTGTTCAAAAACTCATCTCATTTCATTAACATTTTCTATTTATATAGAGCTTTACAACATTTACAAATAAATCTCTAGACTTCTTTTATTTACAAATAAAACCCTACATTAGATATAAATCTCAACCTTGACAAGTCAAATCTAACTTCACTGAATTCTTAACACCGTGAAAGAGAAATCATTGGTGTTATAAGAATTATTGTTCAAAAACTCATCTCATTTCATTAACATTTTCTATTTATATAGAGCTTTACAACATTTACAAATAAATCTCTAGACTTCTTTTATTTACAAATAAAACCCTACATTAGATATAAATCTCAACCTTGACAAGTCAAATCTAACTTCACTGAATTCTTAACACCGTGAAAGAGAAATCATTGGTGTTATAAGAATTATTGTTCAAAAACTCATCTCATTTCATTAACATTTTCTATTTATATAGAGCTTTACAACATTTACAAATAAATCTCTAGACTTCTTTTATTTACAAATAAAACCCTACATTAGATATAAATCTCAACCTTGACAAGTCAAATCTAACTTCACTGAATTCTTAACACCGTGAAAGAGAAATCATTGGTGTTATAAGAATTATTGTTCAAAAACTCATCTCATTTCATTAACATTTTCTATTTATATAGAGCTTTACAACATTTACAAATAAATCTCTAGACTTCTTTTATTTACAAATAAAACCCTACATTAGATATAAATCTCAACCTTGACAAGTCAAATCTAACTTCACTGAATTCTTAACACCGTGAAAGAGAAATCATTGGTGTTATAAGAATTATTGTTCAAAAACTCATCTCATTTCATTAACATTTTCTATTTATATAGAGCTTTACAACATTTACAAATAAATCTCTAGACTTCTTTTATTTACAAATAAAACCCTACATTAGATATAAATCTCAACCTTGACAAGTCAAATCTAACTTCACTGAATTCTTAACACCGTGAAAGAGAAATCATTGGTGTTATAAGAATTATTGTTCAAAAACTCATCTCATTTCATTAACATTTTCTATTTATATAGAGCTTTACAACATTTACAAATAAATCTCTAGACTTCTTTTATTTACAAATAAAACCCTACATTAGATATAAATCTCAACCTTGACAAGTCAAATCTAACTTCACTGAATTCTTAACACCGTGAAAGAGAAATCATTGGTGTTATAAGAATTATTGTTCAAAAACTCATCTCATTTCATTAACATTTTCTATTTATATAGAGCTTTACAACATTTACAAATAAATCTCTAGACTTCTTTTATTTACAAATAAAACCCTACATTAGATATAAATCTCAACCTTGACAAGTCAAATCTAACTTCACTGAATTCTTAACACCGTGAAAGAGAAATCATTGGTGTTATAAGAATTATTGTTCAAAAACTCATCTCATTTCATTAACATTTTCTATTTATATAGAGCTTTACAACATTTACAAATAAATCTCTAGACTTCTTTTATTTACAAATAAAACCCTACATTAGATATAAATCTCAACCTTGACAAGTCAAATCTAACTTCACTGAATTCTTAACACCGTGAAAGAGAAATCATTGGTGTTATAAGAATTATTGTTCAAAAACTCATCTCATTTCATTAACATTTTCTATTTATATAGAGCTTTACAACATTTACAAATAAATCTCTAGACTTCTTTTATTTACAAATAAAACCCTACATTAGATATAAATCTCAACCTTGACAAGTCAAATCTAACTTCACTGAATTCTTAACACCGTGAAAGAGAAATCATTGGTGTTATAAGAATTATTGTTCAAAAACTCATCTCATTTCATTAACATTTTCTATTTATATAGAGCTTTACAACATTTACAAATAAATCTCTAGACTTCTTTTATTTACAAATAAAACCCTACATTAGATATAAATCTCAACCTTGACAAGTCAAATCTAACTTCACTGAATTCTTAACACCGTGAAAGAGAAATCATTGGTGTTATAAGAATTATTGTTCAAAAACTCATCTCATTTCATTAACATTTTCTATTTATATAGAGCTTTACAACATTTACAAATAAATCTCTAGACTTCTTTTATTTACAAATAAAACCCTACATTAGATATAAATCTCAACCTTGACAAGTCAAATCTAACTTCACTGAATTCTTAACACCGTGAAAGAGAAATCATTGGTGTTATAAGAATTATTGTTCAAAAACTCATCTCATTTCATTAACATTTTCTATTTATATAGAGCTTTACAACATTTACAAATAAATCTCTAGACTTCTTTTATTTACAAATAAAACCCTACATTAGATATAAATCTCAACCTTGACAAGTCAAATCTAACTTCACTGAATTCTTAACACCGTGAAAGAGAAATCATTGGTGTTATAAGAATTATTGTTCAAAAACTCATCTCATTTCATTAACATTTTCTATTTATATAGAGCTTTACAACATTTACAAATAAATCTCTAGACTTCTTTTATTTACAAATAAAACCCTACATTAGATATAAATCTCAACCTTGACAAGTCAAATCTAACTTCACTGAATTCTTAACACCGTGAAAGAGAAATCATTGGTGTTATAAGAATTATTGTTCAAAAACTCATCTCATTTCATTAACATTTTCTATTTATATAGAGCTTTACAACATTTACAAATAAATCTCTAGACTTCTTTTATTTACAAATAAAACCCTACATTAGATATAAATCTCAACCTTGACAAGTCAAATCTAACTTCACTGAATTCTTAACACCGTGAAAGAGAAATCATTGGTGTTATAAGAATTATTGTTCAAAAACTCATCTCATTTCATTAACATTTTCTATTTATATAGAGCTTTACAACATTTACAAATAAATCTCTAGACTTCTTTTATTTACAAATAAAACCCTACATTAGATATAAATCTCAACCTTGACAAGTCAAATCTAACTTCACTGAATTCTTAACACCGTGAAAGAGAAATCATTGGTGTTATAAGAATTATTGTTCAAAAACTCATCTCATTTCATTAACATTTTCTATTTATATAGAGCTTTACAACATTTACAAATAAATCTCTAGACTTCTTTTATTTACAAATAAAACCCTACATTAGATATAAATCTCAACCTTGACAAGTCAAATCTAACTTCACTGAATTCTTAACACCGTGAAAGAGAAATCATTGGTGTTATAAGAATTATTGTTCAAAAACTCATCTCATTTCATTAACATTTTCTATTTATATAGAGCTTTACAACATTTACAAATAAATCTCTAGACTTCTTTTATTTACAAATAAAACCCTACATTAGATATAAATCTCAACCTTGACAAGTCAAATCTAACTTCACTGAATTCTTAACACCGTGAAAGAGAAATCATTGGTGTTATAAGAATTATTGTTCAAAAACTCATCTCATTTCATTAACATTTTCTATTTATATAGAGCTTTACAACATTTACAAATAAATCTCTAGACTTCTTTTATTTACAAATAAAACCCTACATTAGATATAAATCTCAACCTTGACAAGTCAAATCTAACTTCACTGAATTCTTAACACCGTGAAAGAGAAATCATTGGTGTTATAAGAATTATTGTTCAAAAACTCATCTCATTTCATTAACATTTTCTATTTATATAGAGCTTTACAACATTTACAAATAAATCTCTAGACTTCTTTTATTTACAAATAAAACCCTACATTAGATATAAATCTCAACCTTGACAAGTCAAATCTAACTTCACTGAATTCTTAACACCGTGAAAGAGAAATCATTGGTGTTATAAGAATTATTGTTCAAAAACTCATCTCATTTCATTAACATTTTCTATTTATATAGAGCTTTACAACATTTACAAATAAATCTCTAGACTTCTTTTATTTACAAATAAAACCCTACATTAGATATAAATCTCAACCTTGACAAGTCAAATCTAACTTCACTGAATTCTTAACACCGTGAAAGAGAAATCATTGGTGTTATAAGAATTATTGTTCAAAAACTCATCTCATTTCATTAACATTTTCTATTTATATAGAGCTTTACAACATTTACAAATAAATCTCTAGACTTCTTTTATTTACAAATAAAACCCTACATTAGATATAAATCTCAACCTTGACAAGTCAAATCTAACTTCACTGAATTCTTAACACCGTGAAAGAGAAATCATTGGTGTTATAAGAATTATTGTTCAAAAACTCATCTCATTTCATTAACATTTTCTATTTATATAGAGCTTTACAACATTTACAAATAAATCTCTAGACTTCTTTTATTTACAAATAAAACCCTACATTAGATATAAATCTCAACCTTGACAAGTCAAATCTAACTTCACTGAATTCTTAACACCGTGAAAGAGAAATCATTGGTGTTATAAGAATTATTGTTCAAAAACTCATCTCATTTCATTAACATTTTCTATTTATATAGAGCTTTACAACATTTACAAATAAATCTCTAGACTTCTTTTATTTACAAATAAAACCCTACATTAGATATAAATCTCAACCTTGACAAGTCAAATCTAACTTCACTGAATTCTTAACACCGTGAAAGAGAAATCATTGGTGTTATAAGAATTATTGTTCAAAAACTCATCTCATTTCATTAACATTTTCTATTTATATAGAGCTTTACAACATTTACAAATAAATCTCTAGACTTCTTTTATTTACAAATAAAACCCTACATTAGATATAAATCTCAACCTTGACAAGTCAAATCTAACTTCACTGAATTCTTAACACCGTGAAAGAGAAATCATTGGTGTTATAAGAATTATTGTTCAAAAACTCATCTCATTTCATTAACATTTTCTATTTATATAGAGCTTTACAACATTTACAAATAAATCTCTAGACTTCTTTTATTTACAAATAAAACCCTACATTAGATATAAATCTCAACCTTGACAAGTCAAATCTAACTTCACTGAATTCTTAACACCGTGAAAGAGAAATCATTGGTGTTATAAGAATTATTGTTCAAAAACTCATCTCATTTCATTAACATTTTCTATTTATATAGAGCTTTACAACATTTACAAATAAATCTCTAGACTTCTTTTATTTACAAATAAAACCCTACATTAGATATAAATCTCAACCTTGACAAGTCAAATCTAACTTCACTGAATTCTTAACACCGTGAAAGAGAAATCATTGGTGTTATAAGAATTATTGTTCAAAAACTCATCTCATTTCATTAACATTTTCTATTTATATAGAGCTTTACAACATTTACAAATAAATCTCTAGACTTCTTTTATTTACAAATAAAACCCTACATTAGATATAAATCTCAACCTTGACAAGTCAAATCTAACTTCACTGAATTCTTAACACCGTGAAAGAGAAATCATTGGTGTTATAAGAATTATTGTTCAAAAACTCATCTCATTTCATTAACATTTTCTATTTATATAGAGCTTTACAACATTTACAAATAAATCTCTAGACTTCTTTTATTTACAAATAAAACCCTACATTAGATATAAATCTCAACCTTGACAAGTCAAATCTAACTTCACTGAATTCTTAACACCGTGAAAGAGAAATCATTGGTGTTATAAGAATTATTGTTCAAAAACTCATCTCATTTCATTAACATTTTCTATTTATATAGAGCTTTACAACATTTACAAATAAATCTCTAGACTTCTTTTATTTACAAATAAAACCCTACATTAGATATAAATCTCAACCTTGACAAGTCAAATCTAACTTCACTGAATTCTTAACACCGTGAAAGAGAAATCATTGGTGTTATAAGAATTATTGTTCAAAAACTCATCTCATTTCATTAACATTTTCTATTTATATAGAGCTTTACAACATTTACAAATAAATCTCTAGACTTCTTTTATTTACAAATAAAACCCTACATTAGATATAAATCTCAACCTTGACAAGTCAAATCTAACTTCACTGAATTCTTAACACCGTGAAAGAGAAATCATTGGTGTTATAAGAATTATTGTTCAAAAACTCATCTCATTTCATTAACATTTTCTATTTATATAGAGCTTTACAACATTTACAAATAAATCTCTAGACTTCTTTTATTTACAAATAAAACCCTACATTAGATATAAATCTCAACCTTGACAAGTCAAATCTAACTTCACTGAATTCTTAACACCGTGAAAGAGAAATCATTGGTGTTATAAGAATTATTGTTCAAAAACTCATCTCATTTCATTAACATTTTCTATTTATATAGAGCTTTACAACATTTACAAATAAATCTCTAGACTTCTTTTATTTACAAATAAAACCCTACATTAGATATAAATCTCAACCTTGACAAGTCAAATCTAACTTCACTGAATTCTTAACACCGTGAAAGAGAAATCATTGGTGTTATAAGAATTATTGTTCAAAAACTCATCTCATTTCATTAACATTTTCTATTTATATAGAGCTTTACAACATTTACAAATAAATCTCTAGACTTCTTTTATTTACAAATAAAACCCTACATTAGATATAAATCTCAACCTTGACAAGTCAAATCTAACTTCACTGAATTCTTAACACCGTGAAAGAGAAATCATTGGTGTTATAAGAATTATTGTTCAAAAACTCATCTCATTTCATTAACATTTTCTATTTATATAGAGCTTTACAACATTTACAAATAAATCTCTAGACTTCTTTTATTTACAAATAAAACCCTACATTAGATATAAATCTCAACCTTGACAAGTCAAATCTAACTTCACTGAATTCTTAACACCGTGAAAGAGAAATCATTGGTGTTATAAGAATTATTGTTCAAAAACTCATCTCATTTCATTAACATTTTCTATTTATATAGAGCTTTACAACATTTACAAATAAATCTCTAGACTTCTTTTATTTACAAATAAAACCCTACATTAGATATAAATCTCAACCTTGACAAGTCAAATCTAACTTCACTGAATTCTTAACACCGTGAAAGAGAAATCATTGGTGTTATAAGAATTATTGTTCAAAAACTCATCTCATTTCATTAACATTTTCTATTTATATAGAGCTTTACAACATTTACAAATAAATCTCTAGACTTCTTTTATTTACAAATAAAACCCTACATTAGATATAAATCTCAACCTTGACAAGTCAAATCTAACTTCACTGAATTCTTAACACCGTGAAAGAGAAATCATTGGTGTTATAAGAATTATTGTTCAAAAACTCATCTCATTTCATTAACATTTTCTATTTATATAGAGCTTTACAACATTTACAAATAAATCTCTAGACTTCTTTTATTTACAAATAAAACCCTACATTAGATATAAATCTCAACCTTGACAAGTCAAATCTAACTTCACTGAATTCTTAACACCGTGAAAGAGAAATCATTGGTGTTATAAGAATTATTGTTCAAAAACTCATCTCATTTCATTAACATTTTCTATTTATATAGAGCTTTACAACATTTACAAATAAATCTCTAGACTTCTTTTATTTACAAATAAAACCCTACATTAGATATAAATCTCAACCTTGACAAGTCAAATCTAACTTCACTGAATTCTTAACACCGTGAAAGAGAAATCATTGGTGTTATAAGAATTATTGTTCAAAAACTCATCTCATTTCATTAACATTTTCTATTTATATAGAGCTTTACAACATTTACAAATAAATCTCTAGACTTCTTTTATTTACAAATAAAACCCTACATTAGATATAAATCTCAACCTTGACAAGTCAAATCTAACTTCACTGAATTCTTAACACCGTGAAAGAGAAATCATTGGTGTTATAAGAATTATTGTTCAAAAACTCATCTCATTTCATTAACATTTTCTATTTATATAGAGCTTTACAACATTTACAAATAAATCTCTAGACTTCTTTTATTTACAAATAAAACCCTACATTAGATATAAATCTCAACCTTGACAAGTCAAATCTAACTTCACTGAATTCTTAACACCGTGAAAGAGAAATCATTGGTGTTATAAGAATTATTGTTCAAAAACTCATCTCATTTCATTAACATTTTCTATTTATATAGAGCTTTACAACATTTACAAATAAAAGGAGCAGGTTCTGATGGTTGATTAGCCTGCTTTTGTCCAGCAGAGGTTGAAGTTTAACCTTGACAAGCCAAATCTAACTACACTGAATTCTTAACACCGTGAAAGATAAATCAATAGCTCTTTCTATGAAGAAAAGCATTCTTCACATCCAGTTGGTGGAGTCTCCATCCACCATTCATTGCCATAGAAGCTGGTGTTCTCACTATGCTCATCTTTGCTACTGGTGCAAATGTTTCATTGTAGTCATTGTCACACGTCTGACTGTACCCTTTTGCTACTAGTCATGCTTTGTACCTCTCCACCTTGCCTTCTGGGGTTTGCTTTACTGGGAAGATCCACTTGCATTCAATTGCCTTCTTCATTGCTGGTAGTGGTATAATCTCCCATGTTCGGTTTTGATCGAGTGCTCCGAGCTTTTCATGCTTCCGCTTTTCACGTGGGATTCTTTATAGCAACCTGCCAACACGTGGGTATAGAGATAAAATCCAATGATGCAATGAATGCTCCATACAAAGGTGAGATTTTAGAATAAGAAACAAAGTTCGCAATGTCACGTTCCCACCCAAAACGATTAGGAGGATGCCTTATATTGTGCGGGAGGTCCTCCTTAACGTTGGAGGGGTAGGAGTGGATGGAGGAGGAATAATAACACATGGAGAGTTTTGAATCAAAGGTGGATGGTGTAGGTGTCAAAAGAGTTGGGGAAGACCGAGGCAAGAGACTTGTTGGTATTGCAGGCTCTCTTTCCTCAGTTTGCTTCTTCCTCCATGTATACACCCTTAGCTCACCTTCAGTATGAATCCCACTACCTCTGGGGTGAATCTCATCGATTTTTGTCTCCTCAGTTGATTCATCCCACATCACAGGACATACCATTTCTCATTTCTCCCACTTGCATCACGTCATCAACACTACTATTCGCTTTTTCTTGTCTCATATCTCCAGTGGTTATCGAGTCATCGAATGGTGAATTCACTTTCAGAGTGTAGTATGGTTCAAACTCTCTGAAGACACATCCATACTCACAAATAGTCTCTTCTCAATTGGGCTACAACGTAAATAACTCTTCTTAGTAGCAGAATATCCCATGAACACATATTTCACAGCTCTAGGATCCAATTTTCCTACAGGGGGCCTGTTGTCTTTCATAAACCATACACATCTAAATGCCTTCTATAGAAGGATCCAACTATCGTCTTCTTTCAACATCTGATAAGGAGACTTCCACTCTAACACTCTTGAGGGCATCCTGTTAATCAATTGAGCGGCTGTCAACACTGCTTGCCCCCATAAGTGTTGTGGGACATTCATTGCCATCATCATGCTCCGGGCCACCTCTAAAAGATGCCAATTTTTCTTCTCTACCACTCCATTTTGTGTTGGTGTGTATGGGCATGTGGTTTGGTATTATATCTCTTGAACTGACAGGTAATCCCCAAATGCTCTGTTGATATATTCTGTCCCATTATCATATTTCAGTGCCTTCAAAACTGCCCCATATTGGGTCTAAATTACCTTGTGGAAACCTTTAAAACAAACAACCACCCCACTTTTTTGTTCCATCAAGTAAATCTAGGTAACACGAGAAAATCAATAAACATAACAAAATAATGATAATCATTCATAGAATCAGTAGGACAAGGTCCCCATACATCAGAATGTATTAAATCAAACACACCAGAGCTCCTACTCCTAGTGAGCTTGCCAAACTCACAAGCATTACACACCGATTTCTCCTAATTTGTTTTTTCATACATAGATGAGTATAACCGACTCAATAAACTAAGACTGGAATGTCCCATGCGTCTATGATGTAGCAGTAACACATCCCCGACATTCCTCCCAGATTCTCCTACTGCAACACTTTCTATCATGGATGCCAGAGCTGAGTCTATCCCCTATAGGTTCAAGTATCAGACTCTCCTATGCCACGTTCCAGTGCCAAGTGTCAAACTTATTCCTTTCTCTTGGAAGATCACCTAAGGATTGTCAAAAGAAATAATACATTTTAACTGAAGAATAATAATACTAATGGATAAGAGATTTATTGGATAAGAAGGAGCATGCAAAACATTGGACAAAGTCATATGATTGATACATTTCACTGTACCCTTACCAACTACAGACTGTGTTGTACCATCAACAGTCTGCATACTCTCTGATACTGCTAGATGAGTAAATGAAGTGTTCTCTCCGACAATATTTGTCACGTGACGAGAAGTACTGGAATTTATGATCCAATCTGATGATTCTGTGGTGGAAATAGAGGCAAGAGCAAGTGTGTCACCAATACATTCACTGAAGAAAGGATAAGGGGCAATGTTACCACTTGATGTCGATTGATTTGAAACATTCTCAGCTCCATTTCCTGCTGCTTTTTGCTTTCTCTTCAACAACTCCAGACACTCATGATCCTCACTAATAAAGATCACACTGTCCTCGTCCTCTGCCACTGTTAGATATGCCTGGTAACCTCCTCTTCCACCTTTCTGACCCCCACAACCACGGGTCCATGACCACGACCTCCACCTTGTCCACGCGCACCTATTGGTCTCTTCTAGGTGGCTTAGGATAAGCCCTGCTCAAATGACGAAATCCATCACAGTTGTAGCACTTGCGAGTCTTTTCTTAGACACCCAACATACCTGGATTCATAGCAATCAATGTTGACCGTCCACCCAAAAAACCCTTCTGCTCAGAGTGTAGCTTCATGCGACTCTCCTTCCGTATCATCACAACCATTGCCTCATCTAGCATATGAATAATCGCCTGAGCTAGGAGAACCGATCTTCTCTGATCAAAGGTCAAGTTTAAATGAGTCAGAAACTGCATAGTCCTCATATGTGCATAGATCTTTCCCTTCTTGCACCTCAGATCACCACAACTTAACATAAGTGAGAAGTGATCAAGATCTTGCTCGCTTCAGTCTATAGAGTACTCCTGAATCGATCTATCACCCTGAACCACTGTCTCTATCTCACGCTAAATCTGAAACACTTTCATGTGGTTTTTAACTCCAACATAAATCTTTTTTAGCTTTGCCCAAATGTTGCCCACCCTTTGAATGACATATACTGATGAGGCAATCAATTGACCATTAGTTGAGTCACCAGGTGTAGAGCAAGACATGTGTGGTCCTCCATTAATCCCTCTCAACACTGTCACTCTTTGACTCAAACTCCATCATATATCTTGCTAGTCCTTCCCTACTAAAGCAGATTCGATCTGACACGTCCAACTCAGATACATGGCCTGTCCATGGAGCTTCAGATCCATAAGAGGGAGTTCTAGCTCTCTGTATTAGCTCTATCAAAATCTTGAGAAATTCAGGATCCTTCTTCCCAAGAATTGCCAATCCCTTATCTCCATCATTATGTTCGTCTCCTCTCTTTACATGTTCAATCACAAGGATCAAACTCATTTTAATTGGTTTTTAGTTTATATGCCCGATTCAAAGCCCTGGCCAGGTTTTTTTCCACGAGAACGTGCTTGAACCTTCATGTTCCAATGCACACAAGAAACTGCACTACTTTGCTTCGTAGCAAACAAAAAGAATTGATCTTCGAAGCTCACGACAAAAGACTGAACCACTCTGGGCTGCTTCCGCTCACGAAACTGTAGCTGCGATTCTGAAGCTGTACATTCATCTTCGAAGCTCACGACAAAAGGAATCGATCTTCGTGGAAAACAAAAGGAATCGCCAGTTTCATGTTTGCGCCGCAGAGCTCCTCTGATCAGGATGCACGGGACGCGAAACCTTCGAACTCCCCTCTTCTGCTCCTGCTCTCGGGAGAGCGGATGACGAGAAAGGCAGGAGTTTCGCGGTCCTTTTGCGATCGCGTCACTGCTTTCCTCGTGCGAGTCGCAGCCTTTCTGCGATCCGCTCCCGCAGCCCTTCTCCGATCGCGCCTGCTTCCCTCGTCCGAGTCGTGGCCCTTCTGCAGTCCTGCAATCTTGTCGCTGCTACCCTCGTTGAGCAACACAACAGCGCACAAGCTGCTTCCCTTGTCGAGCAACCACGACAGCGCAATTATTGTTTAAAAACTCACTTCATTTTATTAACACTTCACTTATATATAGAGCGTTACAACATTTATAAATAAATTTTTAGACCTTTTTTTCTTAATAAATAGAACCCTAGATTAGATATAAATCTCAACAGGTGTATCACTGTTTTTTATGCAAATTTAATGCTTTGTTTACAAGTTTTTTAAAAGTTTTCTCGTTCTAATGAAGTTACATCTTAATTTAGCTCCTGATGGTCTACTTCTGGAAGAAGACGCACATTCTCTATTGGAATTTAATCTTATTTCTTCTTTTAACTTTAATGATTTAATGCTTCTGAGAAGGGCAGATACATCTTAATTTATCTATTGGGCCATTTTATTTCTCTTTTCTTTTATCAGTGGATATAATGTGTAGGTGAACTATATCGTTCTGGTATCTGTACCATAAACAGATATTTAGTAAAAAAACTGGCTTTCTTCTATTTATTTACTTGCGTGCTTTTTTTTGTAAGGCAGACTTTGACTATAGTTCTAGTAAATCACGAGGAGTGGAATGAGACCTCTGATGATTTTCCTTCTATTCCTGTTATCTTTAAAATCTAACTGTATGGTTCAACTTTTGTTTCAGGTTTTCTATAACACGGCACGGTACTATCATGCATACTATGGCCACAAAACAGTAATGCAACTTTGATTTTGATTTTTTTCTTTTTTAATAAAACGAGAAAATTATTTTTGATAGGTATTATGATACAGGTTTTTTTTTCCATTCTGTTGTCAGGATTCCCGTGCAGTATTACTTGGTCTTCTTTTGATTGTTTCTGCCTTACAATATCTGAATCAATGGTCAAGGTATAACCAGGTATTAAAATTGTATATAACCACTCATTACAATACTAACAATCTGACTAAAAGTTTGCATTAAATTTGTTTTATACTATGGCTGAAGTGTTCATGGAGAGAGCATGCTATTGTGCTTTGTTTTTCATGAATGCCGCTTCCGTTTCTGTGCAATTTTTGCATGAATGCTGCTTACGTTTCCGTATTTAATTTCAATTCACACTGCAAGTAATTATCTCACTTTTATCTTGAAGATTGACCTATGATTATTAATCTGTTGTCCATATATGAACACTAGAAAACCTGATGACAACAATGACAGTGGAACTATGCGGTCTAATCATAGGCATTTTAATTGTTGAGAAGAGAAGAATTCTATATAGAAAAATAGCCAATGAGATAAAGGATTTGAGAGAAATGAGAAAATTAGATGATGAATACTTTAAATGAAGGGATGCTTGAAGTAGAGAGAAGAAACAGGAGACCCTTGAAGAGGAATCAATTCTCAAAGTGGTTTCAAAAGGTCTTTTTCTTAATTTCATCACCAACCAACTAATTTACAGAACCATGTGATCTATTTTGAAATATGCCTTTATTAGAATGACAAAACTAACCTTCAACAAGCATAAAGTTGCCAGAGTCCTACAAAACAAATGACACTTTAAACCACCAATAATTGACATATAGAGAATTAAGGATGTCATATTGTAAATTATGTAATATTGAAAACTTAAAACTCCTGACTAAAGATTGAGCTAGAATTGTACCATAACAATTCCTTTATGCAGCTAAGAACTCTAATATTGCAATTTGAAATGTTGTTGGAGGAAGAATTAGAGATTCTCATTTCTTATCTATTGATCTAGTAAAAGTCATTCCAAATAGACGAATGAAAATCCATCTCAAGTGAAGGCCATGAATGTGAAATCCATCCCGGGTGAGAATATATTAAGTGGAAGAACATCAACCTCATTATCATTATCATAGATTCCCAATAGCTCTATCATTGGAAGCTTGAAAGCCTTCATGAACATTTCTACATTGATCCAGTCTAATTGAAATACTAACTGGTTGAAGCAATTGATTTATGAATGGCAAATTCCAGGTTATTATGAATGGCAAATTCCAGGTTATGGATGGCAGGAGCTGTGGCTGTGCGGGGAATTGTTTGAGAATGAAATTCGCCAGATGCATGAAATATGGAGCCAGATGATTGCAGGCTTATGCAAACCCAATCTACATGCAGAATGTCAGCATGCAATTGTAGGAGATTAGTGTACCGAAGCCAATAAATGTGGGCACCCATAAGATTTGTGCAAGGAATTATTTGCAATGGGTAATTGTAGAGTGCAAGGGTGAAATAGTGGTCAGTAATCAGGCATGTTTTGAGGGACTTGTCTGGTTTGAGCTTGGCTTGAATTAATTAGAATAAGATTTACATTTATTGGAAGGCCCATAAGTGCGACTTATATCCTTGAGGAATGAGGAGCGACCAAACAATGGGTCTTACAGCTTTGCATTGTAAGTAATGTGACCTAATTAATTAAATTGGTTTAATTGCTGCGGGGCTTAAATTTTTTGGAAACCTCATAAGTAAGACTTGCAACCTCTTGAATGAGGAAAGCCTGATAATAGTTGATTGGATTTCTTTTTGAAATTTGATAGGAGCATTTGAGATGGTAATTTTATTTGCTATAGAGGCATGATGGACTGAACTTATATACCCCATATTCAAGACAAGTCTCAAGCAGATGGTCTTGTTTTAAATTTAGAATGACATATAAGGGTGAGTCTGACAGAAAATATGACTAAAAGATGGGGTGCTCAATCTGGTCCAGTAGGAAAACTGGTCCACATATCGAGGCAGTGAATCATTAGGACCCTTACATTGACTGGTAATCAGTATTGTCTGATTGTGGTCCTTAGCTTATATTCTTAATAAAGCAGGCCGTCGCCATTTGTATTTAAATCCAAGTTTGGGACCATTTTAAAGCCTCACAGACAACAGGATTTTTGATGCATTAGTATGATTATCAGTGTATTGACACTGTCAGTACCATTGATCTTTGTGTATTAAAGTTAAAGTGAAATATGCTTTTCTTCAAGAAGTTCCATAGGTATCACACTGTGTTTTGTAATGTGAAAGAAACGAATGTGTCTCTGAACAATGCATATTTGATTTTTCTTTCTAGACACCCAGTAACACCGACGTAGGATGACTAGCCGGTGGGAATTGCGAGAAGGTTAGGAAATGGGCTGAGGGTTGTAGGACAAGGAACGGAAGAAAAGAAGTTTGGCGGCTGACAGTGGTGGAGGAACGTCAAAAAAATGCTGTTGGACAGTAAATCGGTAGTCAGAACAGCAGTTTGGAGGCTGTCCCGTCGGAAAACAGCGAGGCGAATTGTGAAATGCCGAGGTATGGACATATGGGATGTTCCACCATCTGATCTCTTCAAGATACAAATTCATCATTTAAAGAAAATTAGACTGCAGCTCTCTGAACAGGAGAAAATAGGAGGATAAATTTCCAAATAACATTAACCAAAGCAAAAAGTCCTCAAATAAGAAGATAACAACATATAAATAGTTCCCACTCAAGAATAATCCTAATTCTAATTAAAATAACATTCCCCAAGAGGGCTCGCAATAGCAATAAGGGGGGAAAATCTTGCTACAGGCGATTCAGAACTGTTGCTGCCCAGAATTGCAAGATACCACAAATAACGGGAGACTTTTGGCTCATATCAATTCACTACCTTTCCTTGTTTTTGCCTCTGAACTTGTACGCTTGGTGGTTCTTACCTGGCTCGACCCATGTTTTAATCACTCAAGTGCCAAGAAATATTGTTTGGAAGATTCTTTGTATTATTTACCTGCTATATTATCTCGAAGGACACACGTTTCCTAAGGATAAGGATGCCAACAAAGTTTAGGGGCCGTTTGGGATCTCTTTTTGCCTTTTATTTTCTGTTTTTTATTTTTATTTTGGTTTGTTTATGTTTTTGTTTGAAATAAAATATGTTTGACTGTTTGATTAAGTTTGATTTTTTTTAAAAACTTTCAAAATATGTAAAATTTGTTTTTAGTATTTAAAAAAAAACATGTAAATTTGATTTTCAGAAAAATGTAAAAAACACGCTAAAAACTTATTTTAAAAAATAAAAAACAAAAGAAAAGCAAAATTTATCTCAAAGAAGCCCATAGTATTTTAAATCTGTAGCGCTATGTCATGCTTTTTATCATAGAATGTAGAGCATATTTTTATGTTCTTCCGTGATTCCATATTGATTAGTCGCATCTCTCTAGTTCTGACAGCATGGGAATCTTCAAATTGCTTGAAATCAGAAAAGATCAACCACAACTACCTTTGTTGTTGTAAACTGATTTTCTTTGAAATTCTCTTGCAGGCTTTAAATATGGTTAAGAAGACACCAGCTTATAAGAATAGGTTGAGAGCGCTAGAGCTTGAACGGAATGGACATGTTACAAGCAAGAAGAAGGCTAGTAGACAAATGGACATGTAAGATTTTGGTCCTTTCTGCAAAGTTCATAAATCTTGAGTTTGAAACCACCAAATAGGGTCTTGGCTTCTTCCACCCCATTTTTCTGATGACTTTAGTACGTGTACATTGTTTTTTTCTGCTGTATCTTTAGTATATATGGAATCACTGTTGTATGTGTATGTATGTGCGCGCGCGCCTGCGCGTGTGTAGAATTACTGTTGTTTCTGTTTTGTGCCAGGAACATAAAATGCCCAATTTTGATACTGTTTTAAAGGTCTACTGGTAGGTTTGTTGAGTGATTTCACACGTCATGCTAAATTTTATTAACGAAAATTTACATAAATAGGACCCAATTCTTATGCATTTACTTATCTTACGCCCAAACTTTGATTTTCCATTGTCCCACAGACGGTAAATTGTAACTATATTTTTCAGATTATAGCATTGACTGTCGGCATTTGGTTGTTGGTGATTGACTACGATTGACAGTGGTCGACAGTGGTCGATGACGGTCAGCGGTGGTCGACGGTAGTCGGTGATGCTGAGTTACAACTCTTCCTCAAGGCCTTAGACTCTCTCTCTAGGCTTCATGATGGGGGAGCTTTATTTATAGTGTTATGGGTGCTATTAATGCAGGATTACAAACCATTTTGATCGGACGGTCCGGAGAGTCTCTCTCAATCAAACGGTGATTAATGGACATTTGGGTGCCTTAATGATGCCGAAATTGATTGATCTTGGGCTCGTTGGATTCGTCTTGCCAGATTTGACATCTGTTTGACCTTCCAAATGTGTCCAGAAATCTTCCAAGAATGGTTTAATGACTTGATTTAGGCTTGATTTGACTTGAATTGGACTAACTTTGATATCATTGGGCCCTCCTCTTCGAGCTGGTCAGTTTGACTATAAGCTTACGGAAATCGGAGCTCCGGATGACTGTTAATCAAAGTTTAAATATTTATTGCTTAAAAAATTGTCTCGAGATTCGTGCCCGATGATGAAAATTTGTTGGTGGCGTATCAGTTGTCCCCTTATTTTCTGTCGTATCCAATTTTATTAACCAAAAATATCCAAATTAAGAATTTTTTCATTTTTTTCAGACGTATCAATATATGCATATATATATATTTGGGACAAAATTAATTTTTTATTTTAAACGGGCCCGACTTTTTGGCTAGTGTGATAGCCGACCTGGAAACCAAAAATTAAAGAGAGAATTGAACCCGAAAACTGAAAATTAAAGGTGAAAACAATGTATATATTTTTTATAGCACAAACATTTTTTTTTTAAAGAGCTGTCGTTTTTTTATGATGAGTAGCTGCTTCTTTAAATGAGCTGCCATTTTTTTTATGAGCAGCTGTTTTTTTTAAATGAGCTGTCATTTTTGTAAATAAACAACTGTTTTTCTAAATAAACTGTCAATTTTTTTTAATGACTTTAATTAATTTTATCATAAAGATATACGGTTTTTCAGCCTATAAATATACCAATGAGAGGAGAAAAAATGTGGAGTCCCCATCTTTACCTAACAGGTGATCCAGAATTTCCCAAAAGAAGAAAGTTGTCATCGTCCTGCGTTGTAGGCAAGCAACGAGATCTTTTTTGTTGCGGCGAAGCGTTGCGACAAAGTGTTGCGGAGATGCATCACGGAGCGTTGTTGCGGGGCGTAGCAGCGATGCGACGCGTTGCGACGGAGAGTTGCGGGGAAGAAATGCGGCGAAGAGTTGCATCGAAGGGTTGCGACGAAGAGTTGCTACGCCAAGTTGCGATGCAGAGTGTCGGCGTAGAGTCGCTTTGATGAGTTGCGGCGCTGAGTTATGGTGCAGAAGAAAGTCGTCTCCGTCCTGCATAGCCGTCAAGCAACGAGATATTCTTTCTCACTGCTGCGAAGAGGAAAGTCGTCATTGTGTCGCCCTTGCACATTTTGGAGGTGATGAAAAATTTTCCCGCCACGCTTTGAGGATAAGATTTTCATGCTTATGGGGTAGCAATATCTGGCGACTTCTTGATGATCATCATAAGTACTGGAATTTTAAGAAGACGATGTCGACTCAAATTAAAGATGAATTGATTTGTTGTAGCCCGTATACAAGTATATGTTAGTATTTATAGTCTTTTTAATCATCTGATGTGACAAATGTAGATGATAACAATGTATTTCTTTGGTTGCTTTCACGGTTGTGTGGCTTCTTAATTATACAAAATTCTGCAATTAAAGTTAGCACACACTTTATAAATTTTATGGACTTATGTCTTCTGAGGCTTGTAGTCTTCTGAGGTCTTTGATGTACCTGTTGCCTTCTGAGACTTGTAGTCTTTTGAGGTCTTTGATGTGTCTGTGTCTTCTGAGGTTTGTGGCCTTCTGAGGTCTTTGATGTACCTGTGTCTTCTGAGGCTTGTAGCCTTTTGAGGTTTAGCCTTCTGAGGTTTTTGAGGTACCTGTGTCTTCTAAAGCTTGTAGCCTTCTGAGGTTTTTGACGTACCTGTGCCTTCTGAGGCTTGCAGCTTTCTGAGTTCTTTGAGTGGAGATTCTGTCAACCACTTGCTCTCATGGAGTCTTTCTAGTGAGGACCCTGTCCACTATTAGCTTCCCATCGAGACTTGCCTCTTTGGCTCGTCTCCCAGGGGCATGGTAGCTTCTCATTGGTCTTGCCTCTTGGGCTTGACTTTCAGGAGTACTATATCTTCCCGTCGAGTCTTCACTCTTGGGCTCGACTTCTAGGGGCATGGTAGCTTGTCATCGAGACTTGCCTATTGGGCTTGACTTTCATGAGTATCGTATTTCCCTGTCGAGTCTTGCCTCTTGGACTCGACTTATAGGGGCATGATAGCTTCTCATCGAGTCATGCCTCTTGTGTTTGACTTTCAGGAGCACTGTATCTTCCCATCGAGTCTTGCATCTTGTGCTCGACTTCTATACCTCTTTTTCTCAATGGAACTTTCTACATAAAAATCTTTCATGAGAAAATTTCAATGAAATAACATTTTAAAGCAACATGAAATTTTTTGCTAAAATAAAATTAAGAGCTTATAAGCCAGTTTTTTACTCAGATAAGATGAGTTGAAGTTATAATTCTCATTCGATAACTCCAACGATTCTCTCCTGATTCCCCTCACATTGTTCTTGTAAGTAGCGACCCAGGTGACCTTGGCGTATCAGACGTTCAATTTCTTCTTTTAATTGAAAACTGCTGAATGTCTTTTTGCTCGGTGGAAATGACAATATTGAGAAAGATCTCCACCATCTGTATTTCTTAACGGCTTTGGCCACTTGATAATCTTTTCATTCTTGATGGTCATTAAGATGTTAACACGTGATGTGTTGAGTGACGTATATTTTTTTTCTGATTGTTGCTCACGATTCCCCTGTGGTTTAAACTTTTTTTGCTGTGATATTTGATTGGAATCCCCAGCTTGCGCTTGCCCCCCAATCGCTCAAATTGTTCCTTGTAAGCAATGATGATCTCATATGCAGAGATTTGTGCCTCAACACGGTGAATAAAGTCAGCATAAGAACGAACTTTCTCCCGCATCAATGATAAGTAGAAGGGTCTTGGGCGGAGCCCCTCAAGGAAGACTCCTCTTAGTAACTCCGGATCTACTCCCGGAATCTGTTTGGCTTCAGTAGAAAACCTACGGAAGTAGTCCTTCAGTGATTCTCCTTCATTTTGACGAATTCCCGAGAGATGAGATGAATCCTTGATGATTTGTCGGTTTGCTACGAACTGTTCCACAAATAGTCTGGCAGGTTCGTTAAAGGTGTTTACAGTGCCTCATGGCAGAGAGTAGAACCAGGTTCGAGTTTATCATTTAAGAGTAGCTAGAAAATAGTTGTCGGGAAAACCTGACACATAAGTGCATTAGAGGCACGCTGAATGTGCATGATAGTTCGATAGTGATCAATATGTTCGTAGGGGTTAGTTATCCCTTCATACGTGTCGATGTTCGGAAGCTTGCAGCATGTTGGAATGAGGTGTTGGAGGACTACATTCGTTAAGGGAGATGTTTTATGGATATTACGGTGAGTGTGGAAGCGATCCTTTTTCTCTAGGGAGAACTCTTCCCGGACGAAGCGTCGTAGTTCGTTATGAATGACATTATCTGGAATGACAGGAAGATGTGGCGATGTCGGGTGAGCTACATGAGATGGGTGAGTGGAACTTACGGTATCTAGGAGTTCAACATCACGACCTGATAGAGGAAGTGTTCCTTCTTGAGGAAAGGGGACCAACAGTGGGATTCATGTCATTTTAGATAAAAAGAGATATCTACTGAGTGGCTACCACTGAAAGCGGTCCAACATGCCCCAAGTCATTCTAGAGTTAGTTCCCCTAGATAAATTTATTTATCAGATGCGCCCAATCGAATACGAGCAGTGCAAGAGACAAATTACATATTTAATGGCTGGGGAGTTAGTTTATGAAAATTTACTTCGATATGTAGCTCCAACTTAGGCTGCGCTAAAAGAGGATAAATGCTTATTCTATCAAAATGTGCTTTGGAATAACGATGCTTACAGTATTGATTTACTTGGAGCTTACAACATTTTTGTCACCTCATACTACGAGGTGATAAAAGCTTCGACGGATGAGGTCGAAGCTCCCCCAACCACGAGATACCGACGCGTACATCTCCCAAATACGGAATGGATGCAGGAATTCCCGCGATGGCTGTTGCTTCCCTGTACTGAA
>NW_018165427.1:24805-26698 GCF_001263595.1 Phalaenopsis equestris
TCCCTGTACCGAACCGCTCCATGTTTTTCTTCCTTTTGAAAAGTCGACTGGTTTTTTTGTGCCATTTCTGGTTATTTTATTATTTTATATTTGCTTTCGTAGGAGTCTAGGGTTAGTTTTCGTGTGTCTTCTGTTGGGACTGCTGTTGGCGTCTCAAATCTTCTCTTCTAGGTAATATCCATGGTTGATTGATGTTTCGACTGTATCTCATTTCGAGGTGGTGATTATTTTCGACTTTCCCATCCTCTGCTTTCCTCTACTGCTGCCATCCTTCCTCCTTGCTGTAGCCGTTGGACAGCCATTGGACAACCACCCAGACAACTTTTTTGAAATTTGCCTCCACTGTCACATTCCAAAATTCACTCAAGATCTAACCTAGCCGTGTGTCATGTTGTTATTTCCGTTTCAGTGTGTGGGTTATAACGGTCTTTTAGTTTTTTCAGTAATAATATTTGTTTGTTTATTGTTGTTTGGGTTAACCCTGGTAATAATAATCGTTAAAGCATTTGGCACTTGTGAATTTGTAAGTATTGGGAAAATTTAATTACATGTTTTGTGGAACAATAATTAGTGGCAACATGACCTTTCTCCAAGAACATGACCAACTTCGAAGAAGTAAAACACTTTCAAGTTTTAAAGATGAGGGGAAAAGATTATTAACACTCTAATGTCAAAGATTAAAGAATTTGCGGATATACAAGGGACTCAAAAATAAAAATGTGGAAACATAAAAAAAGTATGAGGGGTATTTTGAAAGTTATGAGACGTTTACCTGATTAATTCACTTTAAATTTTAACAAGTAGGGTTCATTTTTGTGAATAGTTTTGTTTTTGGTTTCATTTGTTCCAACGAAGTGTTCCATAAGGTTTTAACTCTATTTTGTAGAAATATGTTTACATAATCGCTACCAATATTATCTTATGCCTTTTTTATTCCTAATTTTTTTATATTAATTTTGTCTTTCTTATTAGTAAACTTTCACCCTTGTGCTCTTCAAATATATTGAAGAGAATAACACATCGTATTTTAATTCTTGAACTTCCCAGCTGTAGGGATTGTTGTCCATCGTGCACATGAGACATATTTGAGAGATGCGCTTCATCGATCATATTTAATAGATGTATTCATTCTTTTAAAAAACAATCAATAATTGATATCAGCACATGAAACAACTTGAGATAGTCACAGTGACATGCTCATCTTCTAAACATACGAGACAGTATGCCTAGGATAAGTTATTGTGGTTTATAATAATATTTATTGTGCTCAAGGGCGTAGCCATATGCATTCAATATTTATTAAAAAAAGGAATTTCAAGAAATAAAAATTACTATTTAAAATAAATTTAAGAAAAAAATGTATTGTGCGGCCCACTTGGCCGAGTGGTTCGGTGTTTTCACTCTAAATATAAGGTCTTAAGTTCAAGCCAACATATATAAATGTGTGCATGAGTTTAAGATAATAAATAAAAAAACATATTAAATTAATATACATATATTAGGAGAAGATTATTGTGATGAAGAATAAGAATAAAATGCGAAAGCAATTAGTTTTTTTTTTTAATTAAGTGTTATAGCGTGGTATATATTGTACAAATTGCATATGTCATGCAGTTTCCAAGCGCCCATTTTTCTATCACGTGCTTTTATCTTCCAAAAGCATTAATACTTGGTATTATTGCTATTCTTCTTTTAATTCATCTGATGTGAAAATGATTTTAACCTTTTCTTAATGGTTCAAGATTTCATCTTTGTTATGTTCCTTCTGTATTTTTTTAAGATTTCAATTTTCATTTCGAGACAGCTAAACAAATTGATGCTATTTACAAAATTTGTAATGTTCTTAGATGGGTAAAAATAAACCACTCATCGTTTTTTTTTTTTTTTGGTCGG
>NW_018165427.1:37778-46360 GCF_001263595.1 Phalaenopsis equestris
CGCTCTTCTCTCTAATCCGAGCTCTAAGAAATCTCTGCTCTGCATAAAACACTGTAGATCTCTCAGCTTGCAGTTTCTTTGGTTTTGATAACAATGGCGAACGCCGATATTCTGAAGATAGAGGAAAATCTCCTCCATTTCTCCATCTTTGACTTCCCTTCAGGCTGATCTTTTCTGCAAAACTCCTCCTTTTTTCTTATTATCATCATATTTTCCCAGTTCTGTAATAAGATTACAAAAAAAAAGATGGTTTTTTGGATCTGGGTTGACTCTTTTGACTTTATTGGTATTGAGCGTTCTGATCTCTTCCCTTTCAGGTGAGGGTTTGAAATCTCGCGGGCAGCTGATTGAGAGAAAGATTGAAGCTTTGGAGAAATTGGCTGGCAAGGTGATTTCTTTTGAATTTCTTTGAATTTTTACTTCCTTTTTTCTATTTTTTGTTTTCACTGAAAAGTTTAGGTTTTGATGATTTATATAGTAAATGGTTGTATGATGTTCAGGTTAGTAATAGAAGATCGCGTAGGTGGATGAATGATCGGTTACTGATAGAGCTGGTTCCACGCCTTAGAGTTGAAGAAATAAGAGGCTTATTTGCTCCACCTCCTTGGGGTAAATATCTACAGTATTACTCAGAAACTTTAAGTAGTTCACATATTTGTTTGATAACAATCATTTCTGTATATATTTGTTCTATGGTAGTAACTAATTCTTATGAGGATTCACTCTATAACATGATTTTAGTATATATAACTTCATCTAGCATCAATTGCATTGTTTTTTCTTGTATGCCCTGCATTATTCAATAGTTTTTTTGGGAAATTTACATGCATGGCATACAATTCCTATGTTTTTATATATCGAACACTCAAAGTTTGATATTTTACACTCTTAACAGCTTGTTGTCACAAACCTATGCATGAAGATGTGTATTTCATATTTAAACAGGTAGTGATTGTGGTATTTTTGATGCGATGTTAAAGATTTGAGTGATATGCATGTGGTTATGAATATTTAGGTGTTAGGTAAATACATTGAGATAATATTATAGCCATCCAATTGGAAATTTATGACACAGCAAAAGTTCGATTCTAGACAAGTTTCTTAAATTATAGGATCGATTTATGACACAGAAATCTTTTAAACCAAAGCTTAGGGGCCTCAAAACAATTTCTTTTCAGACCTTCTGTTTTGCAGCCACTGCCCATCATGCAATTACAGAATTGGCAGTTAAATAGATAAAATTGTTTCAACTTTTTGTATTTTTATAAATGAAATAAAAATTGGACCAAATTTGTGTTATGGAAACCAAGACTTCAATTTCTTGTTGCAATCTTTATTAGTTTTGGATATTTTCTGTATGTTTGATATGTGCTTCCATACTGACTTGTACAGGTGAAAGTACTCCTCTATCAGCATTTTGCATGACAAATGTTGCAGAATGGGATGCATTCAGGAGCATTGATATGGATAAAGAGGTCTCCATTTCTGTTCCCATATATATATTATTTTGATTATCTTTACACTTCACTCTTATTGCATTATAATCCTTTGCTTTTCTTGGTTGAGTCAAATATAAGGTTACTAGACTTTGTTATTACTGATTAAGAAGTCATAGGAGAGTTTAAACTAGCTAGAAAGCTTAATTGAGTTTTTTTCCGAGGTGATTACTATGATTTAATATCAATTTTGATCATAAATAGTATGGATGTTTGTTGAATTTAATATACACACCTTAATATATATATGTATATGGATACTATACATGTACATTTATGCATTTTAATATTTGATTGCTTTTTATTCGTATGGAGCTGGTTCTATATTTCTTAACATTCCATAACCTATTACCTTTTCTTCAAACAAGGCAAGGTTGATAGGAGCACTTGAGAAGGCTCCTTCAAGCATAAAAGAGAGTGTTGAGAAAGATAAGTTGGTGGTTTTAAATGCATGGCACCGAGTCGATTGTCGATCTCGGGAGGCATTTCGGCACAAATTGCTATCAGAATTGGTCGAGAATTATGAGGTATGGTGTTCATTCTAAAACATGCTCCTTCATCATTTGCTTTTTTGCATCTACTTCTTGTTGTTTTTAGTTATATTTGGTTTTCATCTAAGAGTTGCTCTATACCATACATCAACAAAATTCATGGAATTTAAGAGGTTGTTTTGAACCATTGGCCTTTCTTCTAAGGAAAGTGAGCAAGAATGATTGCAAAGTCATCTCTATATTTTTTTTTCTTCTTTTATGTAAGTTTTGGGTTCAATTCCTTGCTTTTTTGCATAATTACATTTATAATGTCCATATCTCTCCTATTTATATAACTAACACCCAACTGATATTGCCTAAGTCTTGAAAAGCACAACAAAACCTCAATCCATATTTTACACCTTCATCAAGTTTTTTTTTTCAATTATTACACATAAATACACAAGTTCAAAATACTAAATGTTTTTTTCTGTAAAAAAGAAAGTTTTGGGGGGTATATTAGTAAATCCTCTTTTTTTTTTTTGGGTTCAAAATATCATTTTTAACTTGTTTCTGGTTGCATTCAAAACTCTATTTTGTTTCAGGAGCAAATACAAGCTTTCATTAAGGATGGGAATGATGAAGATGTTCTTAAGCTGCATGTTCAGAACCCTTTTCACAGATTATTGCTGCATGGTGTATGCGAGGTAAATATTTTTCAGGAAAAAAAAAATCCTATACAAACTTCATATAGGAATTTCCGATACACAGCATCTGATTTGCTTACACGTGTCCATAACAATGTAGAAATCAATATATAACTATACTCAGAAATGGAGTTGGTGTGTTACATTGTGCGGTCTGTTAATTATGGTAATTTTAAGAGGTGAAGAATTTTGGGAGCTAGATTTTATTTATAACCGCCAGATTTGCTTTGAAATTAGTGCAATATATATGATTAAATTATAAAAGTTTAATTTGTATAAAAATCTTCCTGAGTACAATTTGGTGAGGATGGCATGACATTTTTTTCTATCTGAATAGATGTCAGGCTTCAAGACTTATTCATTTACTTATACGGGGGCATTTACATACATACAACCCAATTCCTTTGCATTTACATTTCTAACACCTAATCTTTTTAGGTTGATACCACCCAAATATTTCATATTACATCAAAAATACCACTATTTTAACTTTTAAAAAGTGATTCACTTTTTCATGCATAGGTATGTAAAAATTGAATTTTTGGTGTTAGATATGTAAATGCATAGAAGTTGAGTGTTATTTATGTAAATTATGTTTTTTTCAGTAGAAAATTGAAAGATTGATTGTCTCTTTTAGGTTTGTAGCACACAATTCTTATGGATTTACATGTCTCACACTTAAAACTTTCATATTTACAGACAACACTTTTGTGCTTTAAACCGATGCAAGAAAATGAGTATTACACTTTCAAAAACCGAAAATAATGCAAATAATGCTATGTGATATTGATGGTTTGAGTGTGTAAATTTGAAGGTTTAAGAGCGAGATATGTGAATGGTAAACACATAAGAATCATGTGCTATGCATGTATAATGCCTCAACAACATTCTATGTGTAATCTATTATTTTTGGTTAAAATTGTAATTTCTGATTTTTCTTTTTTGTTCATTGCAGTATTATGACCTGATATCCGCAACAGCTGCAGCAGAAAACTCCAACAGGTTGAAGGTGACGCAAATTAGAAAGAAAAGAAGCTCCAAAAAAGAAGCTCTTCCAGGCATCAGTCTATCTGAGTTTCTGAAGATTTCAAAGGATGGGTTTCTGATGGAATAAACCTTGTGAATTAATTAATTTGCATGAAAGGGAGAAGAAACTTCACAAAACCTGCATTGCACATATTCACATTTGGTTCCTGGGTACTGCTGTAAAATATATTGTGCAGGGTGTAAATTATGCTATTTTTTTTATAAATGTGTAAATCATGAACTTTTTGGTTCTGGGATGCATTTAACTTAAGTTTTTTTTTTTTTAATATTTTGAACAGTATATGTTAATCCATTGGATGATTATTCGCTTATTATAATTGCAATATTATTGTGATTAAAATATAGACTTCGGAATGGCTTCAAATTAAATACACCAAACATCAATGATATCTTGCATGTTCATGATGATTAAGCATGTCCCCGCACACATCTAAAGTAGGACTGGATGAGTAAAGAAGATGATATAGAAGAGTTCAATGTTATTTGAATGATAACTATAAAAGGCAATTTAATGACATTTTACCAATTATTTTCAAATTTTATAAGTACTTACACCCAATATACAAATGAAAATGTATGATTAAATATTTCTTCTTTATATAGTATAGCCTTTTAACCTACAGAATGTGCCAATCTGCAAAAAACCCCAGCTCGGGACTTGATGACCAAGGTAAGCAAAGCATGTAACCTGATTTCCAAAACCAGTGTGCTGTAAGATATGTAAATATACACAAATTAAATAGTATTTAATAAGACATTTCGAACTTTGTATGATTAATTATAGAGAAGGCCTAAAAAATATAAATTGACATGAAGAACTTCTCTTTGGCTAATTTTCTGGTTAAGGATACCATTTCCTTTGTAATTTACATATCTAACACCTGACCTTTGTTTTTTATAATAATACCACCCAAATCTTCCATTTCGCATCAAAATAACCACTACTTTTTAGCTTCTAAAAAGTGAAATACACATTTTGATGCATTAGTAAAACGGCATATATGTAAAACTTAAAAATTTAGGTGTTGACATATAAATACATAGGAATTAAGCGATATGTACCTACATCTTACTTTAAACACCTGATCATTACAAACTTTGTTGTTATGAAATACGGCTAAAATTTTCTCCAAAATATTGGGGCAGCTTTCTAAATGAGTAACAAGAAAGAGACTGAAATGAAAAAGAAAGAGAGGGAGTTTGAATCAGGAATGAATTTGTACCTTTGCGAGAGATTACTTTATAATAGAGAGAATAGACTCAGCTATATGAGAAGCAGCATTGGGTCGAGCAGCTCTTCTTGCCTTCTCAGACATTTCTTCCATCAGCTTATTATCACCTGAAACATTAAGAATGTGTGCATTTGATTGAGAAGGAGAAAGGAATCAGTGAATTACAGATTATTTTTGGCTAATCTAACTGTGAGAGCCTCTTTCTACTTTCAAAACATTCGGATCCCTGTTGTCATATGAAAAAAGAGTAATAATATAAATAAAATTTCATTTAAAATTCTTATTCTTACAATACCCTCTGATCATGAAATTCAACATAGGGACTAATATCGAACAATTTTTAAAAACCTACGACTAAAGTGGAGCAGTTTAAAACTGTAGGACTAATTTGGTCAAAAATGTCAACTTGTTTTAATATAACTTTTCAGCAATTTTGCAAAAACAGACTTTTATAATTACATAAAAAATGTTAACTTGTTTTAAGATAAATTTTCAGCAATTTTGAAAAAAAAAAAAAAACATGAGCTGAAATTAATAAATTGGAATGTTATGCAATTTAAGTATCTATTATCTACAATAAGTCGGCAGGTCAGCTAAGAGTTCCTTTTAAATTAAGGTTAATCGACCTAGTTGTCCGCCCACAGAAGCATCAAAACCAATAAGTTTTGTACAGAAACTGAACATACCTAACACATTATTTATGGCTGTTTGAAGACTACATGAATCAAGTTCTTCCTCTGTTAAGACATGTGCCCCTGCTAGATCTGCCATGGCATATGCATTCTTTGTTTGGTGATCATCTGTAGCAGTTGGTGATGGTATCTACACTAATGAAAAGGAAAAGTGAGTGCATAGTTCAAAAAAAAGCACTCTAAACATTGCTATTTATAAATCTAACGCTCTCCTTCGTCCATTTTTCAAATTCCGACTCAGATATTGAAATGCTCCTATACTGCATTTAGTATTGGCAAGGTATCAGACAACATAGGCCCAAAAGGCATGCTTTTCTCTGTGGGAGGATAAAATCTTGTCTTATAGAACAATTAAGGCCTCCATATCTCGAATCTTTATCAATTAACATAAATTAGATGAATTTCATGCTGATAGGCACTTGACATCTCTTAGAACCAGCCACATAGAACCTTTTTGTCCTTAGATGAGCTTCATGTGCAAAAAAGAATATCAGGGAGAGTGAGCAAAATTATAAAAAAGCTCAAGAAAAAAAAATATTTGCAAATATATTCAATTGTAATATATTCATACAATTAAAAGTTCAATATAGTGGAATGTAACAGCATTGTAAATTTACCAGAATTGAAGGCTTTCCAGCAGTAAGAATCTCTGTACAAGTCATTGCTCCAGCTCGAGAAACAACAAGATCAGCAGCACCATAAGCTAACTCCATTTCATCTAAGAACCTTCATAATATAGAAAATGTTTAGAAACCCTAAAGCATAGAAACCTTGCAAAAGAAAATTTTAGAAATACCCAATAGAACCTTTGCCGTGTGTATAGGCATCTAATATAAGGCAAAATCAGTCCGAGCCCTCAAAATTTCTCCACTAGATTTTCCCAAGTGATGATAACTTTGCATGTTTAATAATTGATCCTAATTTGTCATATAAAGATACAATAATGATCTAAAAGGGCAGGTAAATTTAAACAGATATCACCCAATTCTTCTGTATTTACATATCTAACACTTATACTTTAAATTTTACAGTTATACCACCCAAATCTTCCATATCACAAAAAAAAAAAAAAAAAAAAAAAAAAAAAAACCTTTTAACATTTAAATAACATTTAAAAAGTGAAATACACTTATTCATGCATGAGTAAGGTGTGATGTATTGAAGTTTAGATGTTAGATATGTAAATACATAAGAATTAAGTGGTCCGTATGTAAATCTTCTAATTATGGGGCATTTACATAGATGCCACCCAATTGCTACATTTAAACTTTGCTTTTTTACAATTGTACCACCCAAATCCTTGATATCACACAAAAAATAACACATTTTAATTTTTAAAAGGTGAAGTACACACTTTCGTGCATAGGTAAGGTGCAATTCATGTAAAAATTAAAGTTTAGAAATTAGATATGTAAATACATTAAAATTGAGTGAAGCAAAATAAGGCCTATAACAAAGTGAAGATGAAAAGAGCTTCAAATTGCTGACTTACGGTGTAAGAAACAATCTGGGATGGACCTTAGCAACACTTCTGACCTCCTGGAACCACTTCGCCCCCGTCTGCCAAATAATGAATCTGTTCTCATGCTTTGCAAGCATATCATAGCAAACCTCCAAGAAGGCACGATTCATGGCGTTAGCTCCGATCGAACCGCCGAGCACGAGAACCACCAGGGCTCTCTCACCGGAGTCGGGAAAGAAATGAGCCCTAGCGTCGGACTTGGACACACCTCCGCCGGAGCCACCACTGAGACGACGAGGGTTTCCGCAAACCACACACTTCTCTCTGGGGAAATACTTTATGCAAGCATTGAACGCGAGGAAAATCTTCTCGGCATAGGGAGCTAGGGCACGGTTGGTGATTCCAGGGTAGCAATTCTGCTCCTGAATGACGAGCATTATTCCGGATATGATGGCAGCGAAGCATACCGGGGCGGCTACGTAGGCTCCGGTGCCGATGACGACTTTAGGGCGGAGGTGGGAGAGGATGGCGGCGCTAGCGGCGATGGAGCGGATGAGTTGAATCGGAAGAAGGAGATTGAGAGGGGAGAGAAAAGGCCTGGCGAGGCGAACCTTCGGAACGGGAACAAACTCGTATCCGGCGGAAGGAACAACATCGCCCTCCATGCCGGTGGAAGTGCCGACGAACACAATGCGGGCATTAGGGCGGATGGTGCGGAGCTCGTCGGCGATGGCGAGAGCAGGGAAGATATGGCCACCGGATCCACCTCCGGCCAAGACTACGCAGAGATCGGTGGAGGGTTCTCTGGCGGAGAGAGCATGTGGGCGTAATTGCAGAGCGCGCTTCCTTAGATGGATTGCGCTTCCAGGAGAAGAGTGGAATGAAGTAGGAAATGAGTGGCAGTTTATCGAATTGGAGAAAGAGAAAAGGGTGGCGTTAGCGGTGGCGGCCATTGATGGAGTGATGGGGGCTGGTGGGATTGGAGGAAGGCGACATTGGAGTGGAATTTAGGGAGGAAGAAGGGAGAGAGCTGAACGAGGAAGAGGAGGAGGAGAGAGGGAAATTTTGAATTTTTAAACGTGAGGGGTACGAGAAAGTTTGAAATTACGGAAATAACCTTCTTTGAGAAACAAGTTTGGAAGGTTTGGAAGGGTGTTATTGTAAATTCATAAAAGAAATTAATGTAAATTGGAATATGCTGTAAGAAACGAGAAACGAAGGAAATGAGTGAATTTTGCATTATGAGTTATGATTAAAGGTTTTGATAGAGATTAAAGGGCAAGAATCATATGGATGTTGCTTTATTATTTTTTTTTATTATTGTCTTTTAAAATATAATTATTAGGGAGTTATTGCTTTAATTGTAATTTGTAAAACTATAAATCACTTACATTTTACTAAAATAAAATTCATAAGAATATTTTAAAATATTAAATATTTCATTTTTTTAAACTATATATATATATATATATATAT
>NW_018165427.1:46393-56421 GCF_001263595.1 Phalaenopsis equestris
ATATATATATATTATGTTAATTACAACTCCATTTCATGTCTTCTTTTTTGTATGATTGTATTGATTATATTTAAAATTAAATTATATAGATGGTTATGTATAATGAGAAAAATTATTTTCTAAAGTTAATTCAGTAAGATGTAACTTGTAAGTAAATAGAAAAGCTCATAATAATTATTAAATTGCCAATTACCATTCATTCAACATTGCTCCACACAGAGCATTAAAGAGGTCTGATTTGCTGAAAAATTAATTTAATGTAATTGAAATATAATCTATTTAAAGTATTTTGAAGATGTTTATTTTAAATCTCAGGAATCAAAAGACTACCAAAAAAATTTGTAAGACTGCATTTTATTTATTTTTTATTGATACATATTTTAAATCTTGAATATCAAAATGTGAGCTGCAATATTGTTATTTTGATAATAATATATTCGATAGCACACACGCATAAAAAGTGAGTCATTTCGATGGAATTTGATTGAGACGAGCAAATGTGAAAGAGAAATATTAATTAGAAATAATAATATTGTTTTTATTAATACTCACTGTATGTATATATATATATATATATATATATATATATATAAAGAGTATATAAAAATTTCAAATATAAAAATTACACGGCAATATTCAAAATGGGTCAATTACATAAAGAGCACACAAGACTTTGCTATTTGCAAATCAAGCATCATTTTTCATCCCCTTTAAATTCTCACTCAAATATCAAAATTCATGATCAACCCCAACACATTTTTTATTTTTTATAAAATTCTCAATAATTTGAACGTGACATGCACTGATGTATTGGTTCAATAGTTTTAAAAAACAATGCAGACTTGATTTGTAAATATATGTAATTACACATTTTTTATTATGTTAAGATTCAAATTAATCCACTGATTATCTTAAAATGATTAATTTAATTAAATGACAACACAATTTAGTCTGTTATATATATATATATATATATATATATACACAAACACACACACACACACACTAACTTAATTTTAATTGAGAGCTTAATCTTTTAACCGAAAGATACTGAGTATAAAATCTTGTACATATAATGTATATTGAATATGCAATTAATTTCACTCAAATGTTCAAAAAATAAAAATAACAAACAATATAACTATAAAATAATATAAAAAAAAATGAAATTTATCATTCTTTCATATCTTCAACCACCACTTTCCTGCCAATTTTATGAACTATATAAAACTCTATTACTTTTGTTATGTAATGTAATCTAGCTCTTAAGCATAGTTCAGTTGAGCAAAATACTGTGAGTTCCTTTGCTATATATATATACTCATACAAACCTATCTGTACCTTTTCCTCTTTAATATATTAATCCTTGGGCTATATATATATATATATATATATTACAATAAAAGGCTGAATTTGTTGCTATAGGGTATACTTCTGCAAGGGGAAAGAGAAAATGTGGAGCGAAAATACTTACTCAAGTTCACTTTCTAAGATGAACTCTTCACACAGTTCAAATGCATCCACCTCTTCAAAGTAGGCTCTGTGTTCATTAATAAAATCTTCAGGAAGTTTATGCACTGTGGATCCCACGCCTCTCTTCCTCTGCAGATTTGTCAAGCAATTTATTTCAAGAGAAATAAAAAATATTTTACCAAATCCAATCAATAGTCATGCGCATGCTAAATTGGTTTACTTTTAGGATTAGCTCATTTGTTAACATCAAATAGAATAGTTGTTATGTTGCATATGAGTACATGTTATGTTACGAAGAAATTTATATGATCATACACAAATCTCGATGAATTTTTTATAAAAACTTTTTCATGTTCATATTCGAGATCATCCAAACTATAATTTCAACAAAATTATAGTTAAATAGAGCATCTCAACAATATGAACCCAATGATATTGAAAATGATTCAATTCGAGTTTGAACAAGCCGAGATCAAGCACTTGAAGCATATTCAAAAGCTTTAGAGTATTAATTGCAAAGCTAAATGATATTTAAATCTGGCATGTTTATAGTCAAATCGAATGACTTAATGATAGGAATCCAACGAACCCAAGATCATTTAATTTCTAGATCGTTAATACACTTAAATGCTGAAAAAAATGAGTTGTGATTAAATAAATTAACACAAACCTCCCATAGAGTGTTTTGGGAGTTTGGCTAAATTTAACAAGATGCCAATCTTAAAGACTATCAATAAGCATCATTTCTTGTTATATGGAAGGGAGAATAGAAGAGCGATCGAAAAAACTAGAGCATAACTCATGAAGAAAACTACAAGTGAATGATTACTAGTTGTTGTCTACTACCACCAGGCATTATTGTTATAATACTACAATAGCTATAATTATTAACTACGGTTTTTGTAACCAATTATGATTATTGTTGCCACCAATCGTAGTTGTTGCAGCCTGGCTATAATTGTTGTAGTCAAAGTGTCAAGTGTCAAACTACTATTATATTGCAGTGATTGTCGGTTTTTATAATCTCAACTTTTCTAATTCTCCTAATAAATATTTGTACTTTCAATTTTCTAGTGGACTACTTTGACTTTCATTGGTTATCCCTGACCGTACTTTCATGTCTCTTACCTGTTAGAATTCCTCGAGATTCTTGTCGATGCATTACAAAGACATTTCATTTATGGTAACAGAACCATTAATGTGATGCATAACTAAGTTAAGTTGTTGACTTATGTTGATTAAACTATAGCATATGATTTATTCATCCATGAGTCCATGTTACTCGTTTGTAGCTCATTAATGACCTGATGATAAAAATTCTCTATACGATACCACCTAATGATTTGCCAAGTGTTTCTATACTTAAATATGTATTAGCTGAACAATGATTAAGATGATCATTACATTAAGCTTGCTTGGCGGTTTTGCAGCTTGAAGATGAACTATAGATGGTGAATTTTAACATTTCAAATAGGCAAAATGAAAGAGCATAAAGAATAATGCAGTGTGTGTTGGTATTTCAATGTATAACTGAATTAATATTTACACAAATTATCCCAAGGATGATAAACAAGATAATTAAAATATAAAAAAGTTCAATTATGTTGGTGAACTTACTATAAAATATTTCACGTTTTAAGTAAGAAACTCTTTATTTGGATAAGAATTTGTTCATCCATGTTTTGGGACTTCAGAAACTTCGTTAAGGCTAATTTTCCGGAAAATGGTAGAACTTTTTGCCTAAGAATTGATTTATTGGTAGATCGTTGTTATACTTTGCCGGCCATTGCAATAATCTTTATGAATTTTCATTACCCAAGAGCCTATTTTTTGCAGTTAATAGCTAGTTCAATATAACGTTGGGTTATTATCTTGTCAAATTTGACCACTCGGGAATTGATGCATGCATTGCTTATTGAATCCCGAATCAATCTATATATACCGCCATACTTCTAACTTAACGGACAAATGATTCCACATACATTTAATATAAAAAATAAGAAATTTATTCCGTGCTTCAAAGAAAAATTCGGATAACAGAAACATTAATGTAATGCATAAGTAAATTGAGTTGTTGACTTATGTTGATTAAACTATAGCATACGATTTATTCATTCAATGGGTTGCAAAGTTCAAGAGTTTCATCTGAAACAAATATTTTAACAAATTTCTATCGATTCTAGAGTAGTCATCAAAATTGTACTAGGATTATATTATCAATATCGCATTAAAATGCATGTGTATTGTTATATCTAAATCAGCCTGTGGTGATACTTAAATTCTACTTATAGAACCCACAAGATTTTCAAGAGAACCCCGAGTAAGAAGAAAATAAGAAAAGAGGGCTAGAGAGCACCATATAGAGAAACTTTTGGGATTTTTTTCATTACTTCATTAGAAAATACCGAGTTGAATTTCTTCACTTGATGCGACCTTCTGACTCCATATTTGTATGATTTTTCGGTACTAGAAAAGATGCTATATTTTGATTTAAGTAACAAAATATATGACACATCCATTACAAGCATACAGACTTTGTTGAATGGAATGCATGTAGATTACTGCTTCAGTGAATGCTTAGAAGGTCCTGTTGACTAGAAAGGTTATCATTCTTGAACTGAAAAGTTCCCATTAGACATGGAAAAATGGCATCTTAGCTTGAGTAAATGGGCCTAGGTGAGTGCCTACTAAGCTTGGACTCTTTGATCCGGGTGAATGCAATCTTGATGAGTGTTATATAGGTTTAGATAAAAGTTAGGTGACTGCCCTCCAAGTTTTGGGTCCTCCAAATGCGATGAGAGTTTTCAAAGCCGTGGTTGAGTGACTTTGGGAGTGTAAGCAAGTGAATCTTAAAAAAATTTGTGCGGGCTATTATTTTGAGCCTAGTGTCCTTGATTCATGCAGAGAACATTAGGTCTTCTTAGCTTTACTGCAAATTGCATACTTTAGCATATAGTAAATTTCACAATTCTCTTGTATCTAGAGACTAACTCTAAAAAAGAGAGATTGATAAGTTCAATTATCCTACTAGATTCTCGGATAAAAAATAATCCTCCTGTTTATTACTTCAATAATGGAGTTCATGTGAATTCTGTATATGTCCATCGGTAAATATAGGACTACTCTAATGCATTTGAGATTATTTGTACTTTTAGACTATTGTATGAGGCCATTTTAGTCACAAGTATCTAATATATTCAATTTTCTTCCTTGAATCATCAAATATGATCCAATATAATCCTTTTATTGGATTATTTTAGGTTAAATTTGAAGAGTCAATGAATTATTTTGAATTAGAATAGACTAAATTAGAAATATTAGAAAGTTTGAAACTAAAATAATCCAATGATTATTTTTTACTTTTTTCTTTCATTCGCATTTGAGATTATTTGCACTTTTAGATTATTGTATGAGGCCATTTTAGTCACAAATATCTAATATATTCAATTTTCTTCCTTGACTCATCAAATATGATCCAATATAATCTTTTTATAGGATTATTTTAGGTTAAATTTGAAGAGTGAAGGAATTATTTTGAATCAGAATAGGCTAAATTAAAATATTAGAAAGTTTGAAACTAAAACAATCCAATGATTATTTTTTACTTTTTTCTTTCATTCAAAATTAAGTTGATGCTTAATCATAACAACAAGCTCAAACCTACAATTGAAAAAGGCCTTATTGAAGTTCCTAATAATAGAGAAAAAATTTAACCTTTCAATTAATTTCAAGGAAGCAATTAATAGAAATTAACATTCAAATTTGAATGACAAACAATATAACAAAATATAAATGTATTTGAAGTATTACTGAATAAATAACATGACGTTAAATTAAAAAATAAATAGCTTTAAATTGACTTCTTATTTCATGTTTATCTTAATAAATAAAAAATAGCTATGAATTGTTAGTAGGAGTTGAGCCGTACATCCTTGAAGTATTTTGAACTATGAGAATTTGATTAAATATATAGATTTATAGATGACACTCCTATTTTTTACTACAATCCAGTAAATTTATTGTCAAACTCTTCCACATAAAACTAATTGCATTTGGTGTATGTGCGCTATAGCCATCAGATTTTGTTCAGGATGAAGTTTTAAGAGAGAGAACTCAATATTACCTATACCTTTAGTTGATGTTAACAAGGATGATAATTTCAAATGAATTAAGAAAATTTAATATGCTGGCAATATTTAAAATTTCAACAATCTACGGCCAGGGGGCTTCATCTACGGCCAGGAAGCCCTAATTTAGCAGTTCGCACAGAAGTTTTAAATGAACAAATGCCTCCAATGACAAAACACACGTTAAATAACAATGTTGTGCAGGTTAACTGAAAATTGTCCTATAACTACGAAAAAAATATTACATCAGGATTCCTAATGTAAAAATGCATCAGAACTCCAATAAAATTACACCGCGTGAATGGAGGAGGCAGATCATATATTAAAGTATAGAATTTTTTTATTTAATGGTTTGTCGTGTGACGTGACACAATTTTATTGGAGTCTTGATGCAGTTATACATCAGGACTCCTGCTGTAATATTATTTTGTAACGAAAAAATATTACATCAGGATTCTTGATGTAAAAATGCATAAGGATTCCAATAAAATTGTGTCATGTGTCCGGAGAAGGCAGATCATACATTAAAATATAGAATTTTTTTATTTAATGGGTCCGTCGTGTGACGTGACACAATTTTATTGTAATTCTGATGCAGTTCTACATCAAGACTCCTGCTGTAATATTTTTTTGTAATGAAAAAATATTACATCAGGATTTCTAATGTAAAAATGTATTAAAACTCTAATAAAATTACATCACATGTCCAGAGGAGGCAGACATACATTAAAGTATACAATTGTTTTTATTTAATGGGTCTATCGTGTGACGTGGCACAATTTTATTGGAGTTCTGATGCAGTTCTACATTAGGGCTCCTATTGTAATATTTTTTTTGTAACGAAAAAATATTACATCAGGATTCCTGATGTAAAAATGCATTAGCACTCCAATAAAATTACGTCACGTGTCCGGAGGAGACAGACCATACATTAAAGTATACATTTTTTTTTTATTTAATGGGTCCATCGTGTGACGTAGCACAATTTTATTGGAGTCTTGATGCAGTTTTATATCAGGACTCCTGCTGTAATATTTTTTTGTAACGAAAAAATATTACATCAAAAAAATATTACATGAGGATTCCTGATGTAAAAATGCATCAGGACTCCAATAAAATTACGCCACGTGTCCGGAGGAGACGGACCATACGGTATAATTTTGACAAGAGCACTAGGTTTTCCATAATGAAAAAATAAATAAAAACGGTTTGAAACTAGCTTTATGCTGGAGTATCGATTAAAGGTGATAAATAGTGAAAACATGAAGCGTGCATCAAGAGTCAAATGAGAGTTATGCGAGAACAACTAAGAACAGTGGATATCTTTTCTAAGAAAAAAAATAAAGGCAACTAATAGTGCGGAGTTTCATAACAAAAATCAAACTGAAGAAAAAAAAATTGACCTTTCTCTTCTTCTGAAACGAAACAGGGTTAGTGCTGGACACAGAACTTCCCACTTGTTTCATACTCCTGCACGAAAAGCATGAGCTACGTTACTACTCCTGAAAATCAATTAGAAAGCATTGTTTCATACGTACAACTAATCAAATATTAAAGCCTTAAAACCCTGACAGATACTTTAGTCGCTTTCTGCAATATCTAAAATTGTTAATTATACCCATAAAAATAGAATCATCAAAAACATATTTGAAGTTGGAAAGGATGAAACATATGAACAAAAACAAAACACGCATTACAAAATGTATAACAAAACGTGAATGCTAGAAATTAAGCACTGCTTTCATTTAGGTAGAAACAAAATAGATGAATATATGGATTCGAAAAAAGCAATAATAAACCATAAATGACTGGAAAAACAATAATGTAGATGATGATGACATTGAAACACCGGCTTTAAGAACCAGCTCTGTTCAATGAAAACAAATAGAGGCCCTTCAAAAGCTAAAAAAAGTCATCAAGAACTCTAAATAAATAAATAAAAAGCACAAAACCTTTGTCCAAATCCGAAAGCATAATTTTCTGCTGAAGCAAAGTGCCCAAACATACAAGTACTTGCATAATATACTGAAATTGATAAAAGCTGAATATATACAACTGTACCATGCTATCCTGCCAAATTCACTGTAGCATCAATTATCTCTAATAATAGAGGGAACATTAAATCATGGTTGCATGGATACCCAGTAGTTCTGTTTTTTCTCAATGGTGGACAACCGAAAGCTGAAATAACAGAATTATCCTTCTCCATGTCCATTTCTTTGTCGTCCCTTTGAACCATATTAAGTGTAAAATGTTCATCGCCTTCGAGGTTGCCAATACCACAAACTGGATGAAACAGACAAACATAAATTATCTTTACGCAACTTTATTTTAAACTTTATAGAATGAGTTTAACAAACAAGAGAATGTCAAACATTTGACTCAAATTTGGTCTGGGTATTTTCATGCCGCTCGAATGACAATGAATAATATAATGCCCATTGCAAGTGTAAAAAATGCCATATATAAGAGCATAAACATTACTTTTTTGAGCCTGAAAAACTCCATAAAGATCCTCTCTTTATTGAGCAATCATAAAACAATATATCAATGCTATACTCTGAAGGAGGAAAGAATTAAACTTCATTGCAAAATGTTGAGATTTGTATTTATTATAGAGTTCTAGTTGTAAATAGAAGAATTCTAAGAGTTCAATTTGTAAATGTTGTGTGGCTATATATAAGCCAAAATGATAATGAAATGAACAAGATGATTATTGCAAAATCATTCTCAATATGGTATTAGAGCTGTAACCTAGCACCCCAGACCTTCGTTGTTACCTTCTTCCCAACGAGCTCTGGCCGCAGAGTTGGATCGCGTCGTCACCTTCCTAGCACGCTCTGGTCATGTTGAGGCCTTCCCAACAAAGCTGATCATGACTGCATCGCAGAGTTTGGTCACGAAGTGCAACATCACGAGTCACGTCGTCTCCCAGGACGCCCTACCCAGGACAGAGAGGAGTGGCATTGTTGTGCAGCAAAGTGGAGTCGATCACGAGGCTTCAGAAGTATAGGAGGAAGAGCTGTACAGAGTGAAATCGAGCGAGTGTCTCTATTGTGCGAGTGAGATTGACCAGGGAAAGCCGAGAGCTGTTTGTGCGACTGTTGTGCATGGAGGCTTTGGTGTATATTTAAGCTACTGGTGGCGGAAGCTTTGGCAAACTGAAGGTCGTTTCCGCGTCCTCCAGGAGAGACTTCGCAAGCTCATCGAGAACGAGGATGCTGCTGCTGCTGCTAGCTCCGAAAGTGGTGCAATTGCTGATCCTCAATCAACTACTCCAAAGTCGGTACCAACGCCAAGTTAGCGAATCTTAATAGGTTTTATTTTGGTTGAGCTATCCAAGTGGGCTTCATACTTCTCACATCCGACGATGAGATTTATGCGACTTTCGACTACAACATATCAACACTTGAAGGGCTAAAGATTCGACCATTGCTGATAAAACAGTGGAGATAGGAATTTTCAGGCCTCTGTACACTGCAATCCAGAAGTTGCTTTCCCGACTGGATCGTGAGGGCAAGAGAGGGTTTCTACCATATTATCTGCAGCTTAGGAGTGAGGGAGGCAGCGAAACAAAGCGTTTGATTCTGGACTTGCACTCGACAGAAAGGAGGCGAAGGATCTAAACACCCTTGGGTAGCTTGAAGGATTTGTGAATGTGAAGAATGACGAGGAATTGACTACATCGAGCTCCAGTATGACTGGTGCTCAAGGGAAGATCAGCAGGTGCTACAACTATGGAGAAGTGAGACACCTGAGCAAGGCTTGTGCAAAATCACTAATGGACAGAGAGACAGGTTGATGTGAATCATCTAGAGGGCTTTACCGAGCAAATTTGATGGTAATAAAAAATGAGGGAAAAATAAGGGTGGTCTTTACCGATCAGGATCACAAATTACAGGAGATGTTGAAGAGGAAGAAAAAAGCGGCATGTGATGTCACTGAGAGTGCTCCACCTTATTATTGATGCGTGCTAGAAAATTCGAGACGGTAGAGTAGCGGACTATCGTCTTAGCGTTGTACGAAAGTTCAACACACACACAGATAAAAGAGAAATAAGTGGTGATGACTCTAAAAATTTTTACGTGGAAAACCCATAAGGGAAAAAACCACAGGGTTTGGCCCAGTTGCGGAAATCCACTATTGATTGACAATTACAGAAATCTCTTGCCCCATAGACGGGAAATGATAATCAGACGGGAAATGGTAATTATATTTTTCAGATTACAACGTCGACTGATGGCGTCTGGTTGGTGGTGATCGATGATGGCTAGTGTTGATTGATGACGGTTGGCAGAGGTCGACGTGATGATTAGTGTTGATTGATGACGGTTGGCAGAGGTCGACGACGGTTGGCGGTGGTCGTCGGAGGTCGGCGGTGGTCGTCAGAGGTCGGCGGTGGTCGATGGCAGTCTACGGGGTTCAACG
>NW_018165427.1:64235-67332 GCF_001263595.1 Phalaenopsis equestris
ATATACGTAAATTAAAAAGTCCTTCCGAAGCGGGCGACGGGATTTCAATTCCGGCGACCGACAGCTTCTTACGGGCGGCCCCCAAACGTAACTTCTCCCCCTTTTAAACGCCGACAGCGACGCGTTGCGGCAATGCGTCGTAGTGATGTGTTGTGGCAGGGCAACGCATTGTGACAGAGCATTGCGGTGACGTGTGACAGCGCGGCAACACGTTGCGGTAGTGTGTCGCGGCGGTGCGTTGCGGCGATGCGTTGTGACGCTGTGTCATAACGATGTGTTTTAGCGCGATGACACGTGGCAATACGTCACGGAGACACGTTGCGGAGGGGCGACACATTGAGATGGTGCGTCGCAGCGACGCGTTGCGACGGTGCTTCGGGTTGGCGCTTTGCGGCGCGGTGACGCATTGCAGTACTGTGTTGCGTGTCGGGACGCATTGCGGCGGTGTGTCGCGATGACGCTTTGCAGCGTGCTAACGCATTGTGATGGTGCGTCGAGGCGACGCGTTGAAGTGTAGCGACGTGTTGTGGCAGTGTGTCGCGGCATCGTACCGGCGAAGTATCGAGTAGCGCGATGTGTTGTATGTCCAATGTCATTAAAGAAAGTAGGGGTGGAGTTCTCAGCTGATACAAGATTTCTCAGAAAAAAATCATTCTGCGCAGTGGTGAAGAGTTGCGGTAGAGAGCTGCGGCGCAAAGTTGTGGTGTCGAGTTACGGTGCACAGTTGAGGTACCGAAGGTAAGGGTGGAGTCCTCAGCAGATATAGGATTTCTCAAAAGAAAATCATTATGTGCAGCGGTGAAGAGTTGCAGTGCAGACTTGCGGTAAAAAATTGCGGCGCAAAGTTGTGGTGTTGAGTTATGGTGCAGAGTTGCGGTACGGAGCTACGGTGCAGAGTTGCGGTGCCGAGTTGCGGCACAGAGTTGCGGTGTCGAGTTGCGACAAAGAATTACGGTGTCGAGTTGCGACAAAGAGTTGCGGTGCCGAGTTGCAGCAAAGAGTTGCATTGCCGAGTTGCGGTACGAGTTGCGACGCAGAGTTGCGATGTAGAGTTGCAGCAAAGAGTTGCGGTGTCGAGTTATAGTTCATAGTTGTGGTGTCGAGTTACAGTGCAGAGTTGCGGTACCGAGCTGCGGTGCAGAGTTATGGTGCCGAGTTACGGTGCAGAGTACTGAGCTACGATGCAAAATTGTGGTGTCGAGCTACGGTGCAGAGTTGCGGTGCCGAGTTGCTGCACAGTGTTGCGGCAAAGAGGAAAATCGTCTCCATCCTGCGTAGTAGGCAAACAACGAGATCTTCTTTCTAGTTACGGTGTATTTCAGAGGTGATGAAGAAAAGTTGTAGTTTTTCCATAGTGCTTTAAAGGAAAGATTTTCATGCTTATGTGGTGGCAATATCTGGAGACCCCTTAACGATCATCAAAAGTATTGGAATTTTGGGGAGGCGATGCCGACTTTGTTGTAGCCCTTATACAAGTATATGCTGGTATTTGTATTCTTTTTAATCATCTGATATAAAATTTTGTAGATGATGATAATGCATTTTTTTTGTTTCTTCCATGAATGTGCCCTTTCATATCAATGTCTTATAGAAGCTTGAACCGGTACCGTCTAAGGTTCATAGCCTTCCAAGGGTCCATAGTTCTAGCATCATGTCTTATAAGTCTTTCCTTCTTGGCTTGATTTCCAGGGGCATGGTTGAGAGGAGAATTCATTGATGATGTAAGGTCAGCTCTGAGTTGTATAATCGGTGATGTTCGATGGAATAAACCCGTAATAAAGACATATCAAATCCACTGAGGATGGTTGACCTATCCTATGTTGTTGGTCAAAGCTTTTACTTGACGACTGTAATCTGTTATGGAAGAGGTCGAAGGAAATCCACCAAAGATTTTTGACCTATCTGAGGCTGTATGTCGAAGCTTTTGCTTGACGATTGTAGCCTGTAATGGAATATGTTGAATCAACTCCCCCTGGGATTGATTAAGCCTAGAATGAGGTGTCAGAGATGCTCTACGTTTCTCGAGACTAGGGGTAGATCGCAATTGACCGTATGTTTTCTTAGAAATATGGTTGCAGTTATATTTAATATACTTAAGAAAAATGTTTGTCAACTTATTAGTTGTTGCTTTTGAATCTTTTTGCTCCCCAGCGTGGGCGCTTTCCATGTGAGCTTGCAAAACAACCCATATATCGGGCTTTAAAGAGGTCAACTTCTTGATCTAGTTTAAGAAGAACTTCAGTACGATGAGGGGGTGCTGAGGAAGTGTTATTTGCGGTGAAGATTGCCCCCAGTATAGGAGGGATTCTCGTAGACTTGTAATTTGAATGAAATGTGGGATGAGCTCCCCACCACAGTTGTGCCCGGAATGTTAACAGGAACAACCCTTCGAGACTGCAGTGAAGGTTGCCCCCCAGTCTGGAAGAACTTGTGAAATACTTTGTGTTTGAATAAAATGTGAGAAGACAACCCTACTACAATCGTGCTCAGGACGTTGACGTGAACAACCCGAGACTACAGTAAAGGTTGCCCCCCACATTAAAGAATGCATCAGAGATGATCTTCATGAAGTGAAGAACGTTCATTCGCCAGTTGAATAAAGTACATCATTAGGAAGGAAGTAGGGGCTTGGTGTCTTAGAGTTGAAGACAATGTAGAACACTACTTCGCTTCTCACAGACGACATCAAACTGATGCGTGCTAGAAAATTTGCGGCGATAGAGTAACGAACTATTATCTTATCGTTGTATGAAAGTTCAGCACACACACAGATGGAAGAGAAACAAAGGGTGATGACTCTAAAAATTTTTACGTGAAAAACCGGTAAGGGAAAAACCCACGAGGTCTGGCCCAATTGCGGAAATCCACTATTGATTGATGATTACAGAAATTCCTTGCCCCACAGACAGGAAAGAGTAACTATATTTTTCAGATTACAACGTCGACTAACGGTGTCTGGTTGATGGTGATCAATGGTGGTTAGTTCTGGTTGATGACGGTTGACGGAGGTTGACGACGGTTGGCGGTGATCGACGACGGTTGGCGGTGATCGACGACGGTTGGCAGTGAGAGTCGGGGGTCAGCGGTGGTCGACGAC
>NW_018165427.1:68367-114560 GCF_001263595.1 Phalaenopsis equestris
ACAGTGGCCGGCGCCACTCGGCGGTGAAGCTGAGCTGCAGCTTCTTAAGGTCTCAAGCCCTCTTTCTCAACTTCAGTCTCTTCTCATGTGAGGGGTGGGGGTCTATTTATAGTGTTCTGGGTGCAATTAATGCAGAAGTATGAACCATTTTGATCGGACGGTCCGGAAAGCTTCCCTCAATTATACAGCCTTTAATAGACATTTGAGTGCTTTAATGAAGTCAGAATTGAGTGAACTTGAGCTCGTTGGATTCGTCTTGTCGAGCAGCTCGATTCGAATATAAGCTTGCCATATTTGACAATTGTTTGACTTTCCAAATGTGTCAAAAAATCTTCTAATTGTGGTTCAATAACTTGATATGGGCTTGATTTGACTCAGATTGGACTAGTTTTCATATCATTAGGTCAGTCTCATCGAGCCGGTCAGTTTGACTATAAGTTTGCTGAAATCGGAACTCTGCATGAATTTTTATCAAGATATGAACATTTCTTATTCAAAATATTATATCGGGATCCGTGTCATGTCTCGAGATTCGTGTCGGATGATGAAAATTTGTTGGTGGCGTATCAATTATCATTCAAGAGGAACACTGCTAATTATGCTCACTCAGCCAAAGGTGTTCTTGATACACATGTTCTTGACTCTATATCGTGGGAAAAACCCACGAGGTCTGGCCCAATTGCGGAAATTCACTATTGATTGATGATTACAGAAATTCCTTGCCCCACAGACAGGAAAGAGTAACTATATTTTTCAGATTACAACGTCGACTAACGGTGTCTGGTTGATGGTGATCAATGGTGGTTAGTTCTGGTTGATGACGGTTGACGGAGGTTGACGACGGTTGGCGGTGATCGACGACGGTTGGCGGTGATCGACGACGGTTGGCGGTGATAGTCGGAGGTCAGCGGTGGTCGACGACAGTTAACGATGTTTAACGGCGGGGGGGGGGGGGCGGCGGGGGGGGGGGGGGGGGGGGGGGATATTCAGTTCCAGAGAGCATTCAGACCGCTGATGAGACAACACAGCCTGTAGTTGTAAAAGTGCAGTGAGGTGTACTAATTATATGATTTTGTCAATATTTTGCATGTTCATTTCTTTCCAGTGAATTTTTTATTTATTAGTGTTCTATACTCCAACTAAAATAAGTTGCTTCATTTGATAAATCGGACGGTCCGGAAAGCTTCTCTCAATTATACAGCGTTTAATAAACATTTGAGTGCTTTAATGAAGTCAGAATTGAGTGAACTTGAGCTCGTTGGATTCGTCTTGTCGAGCAGCTCGATTCGAGTATACGCTTGTTTCAAGTATAAGCTTGTCATATTCGATAATTGTTTGACTTTCCAAATGTGTCTAAAAATTTTTTAATTGTGGTTCAATAACTTGATCTGGGCTTGATTTGACTCAGATTGGACTAGTTTTCATATCATTAGGTCCGTCTCATCGAGCCGGTCAGTTTGACTATAAGTTTGCTGAAATCGGAACTCTGCTTGAATTTTTATCAAGATATGAACATTTCTTATTCAAAATATTATATTGGGATTCGTGTCATGTCTCGAGATTCGTGTCGGATGATGAAAATTTGTTGGTGGCGTATCAATTATCATTCAAGAGGAACACTGCTAATTATGCTCACTCAGCCAAATGTGTTCTTGATACACATGTTCTTGACTCTATATCCAAGACAAGTTCACTAAAATGAATAATAAATTGTGGCGTATCTCAACATGTGACAGGTGTCGCTAGTGAGTTCTCTCCTATACTCACCTATCAGTTCCAGAGAGCATTCAGACCGCTGATGAGACAACACAGCCTGTAGTGGTAAAAGTGCAGTGAGGTGTAGTGTACTAATTCTATGATTTTGTTAATATTTTGCATGTTCATTTCTTTCCAGTGAATCTTTCATTTATTAGTGTCCTATACTCCAACTAAAATAAGTTGCTTCATTTGATATTTCAAAGGTGATCTTTCAAGAGAAGTGGACTGGTCGGAAACGTGGGACTGGCACGTGAGATGATGGACTCTAGTATTTGGATAGGGGGGATGAACTCGGCCTTGGTATCCATGGTTGAGAATGCTGGAGCAGGAATATCTGAGGGAAGTGTGGAAAATGTATTATCGCTACATCACATATGACACTCTTCGTTTAGCCTATTGAGTCGTCTGTATCCATCATTATATAAAAAGACAAATAAACAAAAAACTTGTGTATAATGCTTGTGCGTTTGTCAAGCATACCGGGAGCTCGTATGTTAATTTTGGTAAACAAAATTCTTATAATTTTGTTTTGGTGCATTCCAATATATGGGGACCTCTTATAATTTTGATTTGGTGCATTCCAATATATGATGACCTTATTCTACAACATTAATGGATAATTACAAATATTTTGTGACTTTCATTGATTGTTTTTCGGACCTTATTCTACAACATTGATGGATAATTACAAATATTTTGTGACTTTCATTAATTGTTTTTCTCGTGTTACTAGGTTATGTCTGATAAGAAATAAAAGTAATGTACTTGCCTAATTTAAAGACTTTTACAGGGTAATTCAAACTCATTATGGAGTTATAGTTAAGGTATTACGATCTAATATAGGACAGAGTATGTCGACAATGTGTTTGAGGAATACTTGTCAACCCAAGGGATACAACATTAAACTACATGTTCATACACACCAACATAAACGGATTGGCAGAAAAGAAGAATAAACACTTTCTAGAGGTAGCTCGAAGTATGATGATCACGATGAATGCCCCAAAGACAAGCATTTTTTACAGTAATTGATCAACAAAATGCCATCGAGAGTGTTGGATTGCAAGTCTCACTGTCAGATGTTGAAAGGTGGCAATAGTGGAATCATTCCATTGAAGGTATTTGGATGAGTATGCTTTGTGAAAGACAACTTGTCATCTGTACGGAAGTTGGATCCCAGAGCCGTGAAATGTGTGTTCATGGGGTATTTTGCTACTTGGAAAAATTATGTATGTTGGAGCCCAATTGATAAGAAACTATTTATGAGTATGTATGTGTCATTTAGAGAGTTTGAACTATACCACACTCTAGAGGTGGAGGTGCTCAACAAACACTAGAGATATGAGACAATAGAGAGTGAGTAGTAATGGTGATTGAGTGATGCAAGTGGGCACAATGTCATGTCCTGTGATATGGAATGAATCAACTGAGGTGATGGAAACTGACGTGGTTGAACCCAGATGTGGGTGGGAATCAGGCTGAAGGTGAGCTAAGAGTGTAACTCGGAGGAAGAAACAAATTGAGGGAAGGGAACATAGTCCACATTGCCAACAAGTCTCTTGTCCCGGTTTTCCCCAACACTTAAGAAACTTACACCATCCATCTTTGATTCAAAACTCTCAAGCGATATTGTTCCTCCTCCGTCTACGCCTAACCCTCCAACGTTAATGAGGATTTCTCGGAGCAATGCAGGACATCCTCTTGATCATTATGGATGAGAATTTGACATTGCTAACTTTATTTATTATTCTTACATCTCACATTTGCATGGAGCATTCATTGCATTATTGGACTCTGTCTCTATACCCAAATGTTGGTAGGTAGCTAAAGAGGATCTCAAGTGGAAAGCGGCAATACATGAAGAGCTTGGGGCTCTTGATAAAAATCAAACATGAGAGATTGTACCACCAACAGTAGGAAATAATTTAGTTGGGTGCAAGTGGATCTTCACTGTGAAGCAAACTCCAGAAGGGAAGGTGGAGAGGTATAAAGCTCAACTAGTGGAAAAATAGTACAGTCAGACATGTGACATTGACTATGATGAAACCCTTGCAACAGCAACAAGGATGAAGACGGTCGGACCATTGGTTTCTCTGACGATGAATGGTGGATGAAGGTTACACCAACTTGATGTGAAGAATGTTTTTCTTCATGGGGAGCTACTGGAGGAGGTATATATGGAGATACCATCATGATTCAGTACATCCCAGACAGTGAGCAAGATGTGTAGGCTTAGAAGTCACTGTATGACTTGAAGCAGCCTCCTCCGGCCTGGTTTGACAAGTTTAGAATGTCAATGATTGAAATGAGATATCAATAGATCAATGCAAACCACACGGTGTTTCTTCGACGACATGAATGTCACACTACCAGAATTGTTGTGTATGTAGATGACATAATTGTCACCAATGATGATGGGACAGAGATTGCTCATTTAAAAAGAAGATTAGAGAATCAGTTCTAGGTAAAGGATTTGGGATAACTCGAATACTTTCTTGGGATTGAAGTGACCCATGGATCTGAGAAGATGGTCTTATCCCAGAGAAAGTATGTATTAGATCTCCTGATGGAAATAAGTATGCAGGGGTATAAACATGCAGTCTCTTCAATTGATCAAAAGGTTAAGATGAGTGCAGATGAAGAACTTGTTGATTATAAGAGGTACTAAAAACTGGTGGGACGCTTGATCTATTTGTGCCACACTCGACAAGATATTTCTTTTGTAGTAAGTATGGTAGCCGCTACATGCATGATCTAAGGCTTTTGTGATTCTGACTTGGCAAGTTGTGTAGATCACAGACGATCCATATCAGGATACTACATGATTGTAAGTGGTAACTTGGTATCGTGGAAGAGCAAGAAACTGTCAGTTGTAGCAAGATCAACAGCAGAGCCAGAATATAGGGCCATGACATTAGGAATTGTTGAGATGATGTGGTTGAAAGCTTTGCTGGTTGAGCTCAAAGTGGATCGGGGAGCTCAAGGTGGATCGGGGAACTCAAATGAAGTTGAGGTGTGACAACAATTCGACTATCAACATTGCCAACAACCCGGTGCAACACAATAGAGCTAAACATGTGGAGATTTATAGATTCTTCATCAAAGAGAAGTTGAATACTGGATTGTTAGAACTAAGTCATGTAGAGCAGGTGGATGACTGCCTCACTAAATGAATTAGCTAAGTGGAGTTAATTAGACTATGTGACAAGATGGGTTTAGTGAATATCTTTTACCCACCTTGAGGGGAGAGTGTTGAGATTTATATCTAATGTAGAATTCTAGTTGTAAATAGAAGAATTCTAGGGATTTACTTGTAAATGTTGTGTGGCTCTATATAAGCTAAAATGTTAATGAAATGAACAAGATGATTATTGTAAAATCATTCTCAATACAAAACTCAAGATATCGAGAAGAATATTGAAATTGTGTCAAACTATGAAGGATGCTTGTTGATCTCATCTTTATTGCTTTACCCACTTTTTTTTTTTCTTTTTTAACCTTTTCTCGTTATTGTCTATTGTTCAATTTAAAAGGTTGATATGGTAATTGATTTATTTATAACTATGCTATTACTTGCGTGGTATCTAGAGTGACAAGGATTCTTGAGATCCTTCTTTTATGAAACAAAATTGCATTCCACTTTCATTCATAAACAGGTAAGACAACGTAGAAGAATAACTCTCTTAACTCCTCGGGTTATAAGTTATCATACATGTCTTTGTGTTCTTAATTATCTTAATTTTTTGGCAAACGTTCATCTAATGAATCATGGTTCTGTTCTAATTCTTAGTTTTTTACACATCAGGAAAGACTAAATATGTTTAGTTAACATTTATAGTTAATATTATTTGTGAAAGCAGTTCTTCCTTGATTGTTAAGTTCTTCAGATAAGTATGAGCATCAGGCATCATTTATTGTCTTTTGGTTAGACAGCTCTATGCCTTGGCACCGCCATGGCAGCTTTTCCTTTAAAAATATAGGATCTAACATATTGAAACATGAAAGAATATAGTCTTGATATGCAGGCAAAAAATTAATTTAATTCAGCATAGATCTTGGCGCAATTTCAGATCTCATGGCATCTATTTATTTGATCTGGAAACTTTCAAAATTGATTTTGTGATCATCTAAATTCCAGTTTGAACAAATTTTAATGCCTAGTTCAGTGAGACAAATCAAATAGACTGAAGAATGATATGATCTAAATCCAAACAAACTTAAATTAAGTATAAGAGTATCATAGAAACTTATCAAGACCATTTAGAGGGTTAAAATCCCTTAGAATCCAGCATGTTTAAAGTTGAACCAAGCATGTTTATTAAATAAATGTAACAAGCCCAATAACCTCATATCATTAAGGCGCTGTGATGTTCAAGAAACATCAAATGATCAAGCAAGATCTCTCCAAACAATTTGATGGCATGTTCTACAGTATGATAAAAATTATTAGAATATTGCTCCAGAAATATATTAATAGGTCTTGAATGATGCTGACTGGGAGAAGCCTAAGGCAAAAAGAGAATTCCATAAGTTTACTGAGTAACACTACCATTCTTTGTCAACTGACACCTGCGTCTTCACCCAACATCACTAACAATAATGTCGCATTCGCTCGTTTGTAATTCCTTATTGTTACAGAACCCAACACTTATCATCATTTGAAGTTGGCTGATGCTTACATTCATTATTTCCCATCCATCAATTGTTGGTTGAACTCGACATCCATTGTTATTTGTTGTCAACATTCATTATCTCTTGACGCTAATATCCTCCTTCCATATTCGCTCTACATCAATTGGCATTCACTTCAGACCTTGTTCGTCGCACCTTACATCATTGTTAAAACTCTATTAAATCTTAGTTATGATAATATTCTAACTAACTATTACTTCATAGTTTTTTAAATTATTACCAGTAATAATTTTAATGCAATCAAATGGAAACATAGATACTAAAATTGATTGCTTATTAATTATATGCTAACAAATTATACAAATTAGTTTTAATTATTAATTAAACCTTGCCCTAGTTCCCCTCCGACCCAAATTCATGAAACCCTCAACAATAAAGCAATGAGGACAATGATTGTTAAACCATCGTCTTTATCCACTCTCCCGTGCCCACATGAAGCCATCAACGAAAACAAAGTCACAACAGGAGCATGCTAATGAGCATAACCCTCATTTTTCTCCCCTTTTTGGCGCACTCTATTCATGTAAGTCTGGTAAATCCGCCAAACTATCGAATTCAGTATATCTAGATTTAGGGCCTTGGGCTGAAACATAGTTGAAATGGGATTTAAAAATCTTTAAGATTTATTCTGACGCATTTGACAGTTTAGCAAGATTTATGGTAAATCCATCGTAAAGTTGGCAACCAAATAGCCCCAAAATTTCTAATGCTGATCGCCGTGTAATTTATAACTTACTTCACATGATACGCTTATTAAAATTATTTTACGAGACAGTCAATTGAATTTCTGTGATAGTTTCGTTAAGCAAAATCCAAATAAGAAAAAAAAAAACTAAAAAAAATACCACGCCTAAAATCAACAAATCAAAATACCCATAAAAACCTGCCCAATACATCGCGTGCAAAAACCAATCGGACACTTAGAGAGAAACCCCATTCAATATCTTCATCAGTAACAACAAAGCGCATTCAATGAATATCATAACAAGGATCTAGAGAGACAGAACTGAATCTACCAGAACTAGAGCTGATCTGCAAGCCTATCTGAGAGGACCTGTGTGCATTTCCAGAAATAGGGTTTGCGTGAGCAGTTGAACCAGCAGTGTCGTTACAACTAGCAGAGACAACGGGTTCATCGGAGTGATCGGAGAAGTAGCTGACCGCCGAGGATCTTGGTCTGAGCTTGGATTTGTATGCCGTGGCCGGAGAGGAAAGAGGCGAAGCATTGGTGAGATCGCACAGTGGTTTTCTTCTTGGACGCCTGCTGGGCTGAACATCCATCTAAACTGGTAACTTACAGAATGCCAGTTTTAACACTTTCAGCAACTCCCGCCCATTATACATTATATATAGAGGGGCATTTACATAAATACCACCTAATTCTTATGTATTTACATATCAATCAGCTAAATTTTGATTTTTAGATCTATAGCTCTCAAATCTTTCATATCACATAAAAAACATCACTAATTCAATTTTAGATTGTGAAATGCAACTTTTCATACATCCAAAGGTGGCAAATATGTAAATTTGAAGCTTAGGTGTTAGATATGTCTTAAGTGATATGCATTTAAATCTTCCATATGTATAAATTCACACAAAAATAGTAAATTTATAGGAATAATATGTACTTTAATAATATGAATAATTACATAAATAACACTCAATTCTGTTGTATTTACATACCTCGCAACTAAACTTCATTTTTTACATATATGTCATTTATGTAGGAAAATGCGTATTTCACATTGTAAAAGTTAAAATAGTAATATTTTTTTATGTGAAATGAAATATTTGAGTAAAAAAATTAAAATTTAAGAGTTAGATGTGTAAATATTTGAGAATTGGGTGTTATGAATATAAATACCACTTTATATTATTTTATATTAAACTCAAATACTTTCATAAAAATATTATTATATTTAATATTAATTAGTATGAAAAATACTTTCAAAATTAAAAATTAAAAATTTTTTATAAATAATTATCATACAAGAAAGTATATATAATTTCATGTTTTATCATTTTAAACCCTAAAAATAGAACACATAACAAACTCTCCATTTAAGTCAATTAATTCATGCTTGAGATTATCATTTTCATTATTGTTAAGACTTGTTTTACAAGACTTTTCTTCTTATCTTTAACTACTTCTTGAGATTCTTCTTTGCAATTTTTTTCATTTAGTCGATGCTAAAACGCGTAATTATCATTTCATATTTCAAATGTTCTATAAATCTTGATAAATAAATGCGAGCACGTTCATAGCATCATAACAAATATTCAACAGAGCGACATAAACAAAAAATCAATCGAAAATAGAGCAAAGCAAAAGTAATTTATAAACTTGGCCTCGAGTTCTAAGAACATTCGTCATACGTGCATATCACTAACATAATGCACTAGCGGAACATAAACATTTGCAATCGAGTATTAAGTCATTTGATTCTTCAATGACTACGACAACATATTCAATTTTTTTTATCATGAAAATAGATTTCTATTTTTTAGCCACTTAAAAATGCTGAAACTTTTCACCATTTTTTTATAATTAGTCAACAATGTTAAGACTCTAATGAAGTAATCTTCCAAAAAAAATGCATTTCCTTTATTTGCAATGCTCCGAATTTGGCCTGGACAGCCGAACTTCCATCATCTTCTTTATACATTGTACAAGCAATTTGAAATATCTCTAAATGATTGAAGCTAATTGCAATGGCAAACTCCTCGATCCGACTTAACCTGAGCCTTAGGAGATGAAGAGGAGCGTCTCCTTGTCCGTTTTTCTTTAACATTACTCGTGACTTTGTTTTAGGCCATCATCAAGGCTATTCGTCATGAGGCTCCTCGAAGCATTATCATTACTTATCAAATATCTTAAAACCAAACAAAACGTTCATTTGAATACTCTAATTCTCGTCATTTGCGAGGCTCTGATACCATTTTGCTAGAAATTTAAACATGTGAAGAGAAATAGATTTCTCATACATACAAAGGGAGGAAAAAAATTTAATGGTACAGACAAGTCAAACTCTCTTAAAAAATCCTCATCTATTTAATGCATGCAATATACAAAGAGAACTTTCTCTAATTTCATGCAATGTAACTCCTTGAAAACATGCGTATACAAAAAAATCTTCTTTTTTTACAATTTTCAAAAGCAAAACCAAATCTTTTTTGTTTCACATCATTTTGCGTGTAAAACACTCACAAAACTGTTTACTCCACCTATAAGAATGAATTTACAGTATCAGCTAGTCAGAGGTAAGGTTATCAAAATTGGGAACTTCTTTTATTTCATAGGAAAGGCTGTCCAATGCGTCATAAATCATAGTTGAGCATAAATGAGACTTATCAGCAACATAAAAGGAGTGAGCTTTACCATTAATATCAATCCAGCTAAAACCAGGAGTCTTTCTCAATCCTTTCATCATCATTCTTCCCCTCACTTCTGCAACCAAATCCCATCTTCCAAAACAAGCATGAAAATTTGAAAGAGAAACATAATTAGAAGGGTTCTCTGGTTCCATTTGAATCAGAAACTTCCCAACCAAATGTTGAATTTCATGGTTGTTATGAGACGCAGCAGCTCCGAAAAGAGCTCCCCAAATGCTCGAACTTGGCTCAAATCTCAACGAGCTGACCAAATCCAAAGCTTGTTCTAACCTGCCAGCTCTGCCCAACATATCAACCATGCATGAACACATCTCAGAACTGGGAACAACACCATGATTTCTCACCATTGAGCTGTAAATCTCCAAACCTTCTTCCACCAAACCCGTTCGGCTACAAGCAGAGAGAACTGCAACAGCAGTTATATGATCCAGCTTAATCCCAAGTCTGGACATTTTCTGAAACCAAATGAGAGCATCTCTCCCCCTGCCATGAATCCCATAGCATGAGATAATAGAACTCCATGAAACAGCATCTTTAAGCCATGATTCATCATTAAAAACCTTTCTTGCTGCAACCAAGCTCCCACATTTAGAATACATATCAATAAAAGCATTGTTTACACGAGTTTCAGCATTCAAGCAATGCCTGAAAGAGAAACCATGGATTTGCTTCCCCTTATCTAAAGCAGCAAGTGATCCAACTGCAGGGAGAACAGTTACAACAGTGACTTCATTGGGCACAACCTTATCAACATAATTCATTGAGCGGAATAGCCTCAGAGCATCATTAAACCCTCTGCTTTCTACATAGCCGGCAATAATGGCTGTCCAGGTGAAGGCATTTCTTTTGAGCTCGTGATCAAATACACGCCTCCCGGTCGTCAAGTTCCCACCTTTGCAGTAAAAGCTTATCAGGCAGCTCCCAACATGAAGCTCTGAACCGAATCTAAGCCCCTGCCTCACAATGTAGCCATGAATCTGTCGGCCAAGAATCATGGCACCAGAATCTCCTCTAGTGCAGAGAGGAAGCAAAGCCGATATGGTGAATCCATCAGGCTTTATTCCCTCAAACTGCATTTCTCTTACAAGCTCCCATTCTCTACCACCATCCAGATTAACAAGCTCTGATATCAAAACATTCCACGAAGCAACATCCCTAACAGGAATTTCATCAAACAACTGCCGGGCATCACCTGGACGGCCGCATCTGAGATATAAAACCATTAGAGTGTTAGCCAACACAGTGTCCGAATCAAAACCGAGCCTTTTAACAAGAGAATGAAGAGAACTGCCATTCTTGGAGTACAGAAGCTCTGTCAAAGCTTTAGCGACGATGGCAAGAGTGTAGCCATCGGGGGAGTCGCCGGAATCAACGCGTAAGTTGTGGAATGTGGTGAGGACTTGAAGGCAGCAAGAATTGTTTGAGAAGGAAGCGAGCAGAGAGTTCCAGAGGAAGATATTGGGGGCGGAACAGTGGAGGAAGACGAAGTGGGAAAGGGAGGGTAAGCCGAAAAGGGAGTATGCAGAGATGAGCACCGAACATATGAGGGGATGATGGTGGAGGCCAAGAATGGTGGCGCGCGCATGAGCTTTCCTGGCGAGCTGGAGGGAGCCTGAGCCGGCGGCGACTTTCCGAAGGACGCGGAGAATGGCCGGCGAAGAGTCGGTGAGGAGACACAGCATTGAACAAGTACTGCCGTAGAGCCTCGTTTAGTTGAATTTTTTTGTGAAATATTTTTGGAAATTTTTAATATTGGGATATTCTGATAAAAGAAAAAGGATTTATTCCAAAGCAATTTTAATTCGAATTAAATTTGATTTTTTTATGGATTTCTAAATGCTTGATAGGATTTTTGGAAGGCTAAGATTAAATGAATATTATATATATGTGTGTGTGTGTGTGCGCGAGCGCCCGCGCGTGTATTATGGTCAGTTGATTATGGTCAGTTGGTAGATTAGTCTCTCTGAAGGTCGTGAGTCACCTCAAGTCATGGGATTGAATACCTCCATGTGTAGGAAAATTTGCGTATTTAACAAGTACACAGCGCTGCGTACATTTGGGTTATAAGGAGGTTACAGGGAGGTTACAAAGAGGTTATATGAAGATTACATGGGTATAACACAGATGTAACCTTTATATATCGTCTCTATAACGTCCTTATAACACCTAAATGTATGTGGCCCTGCGTACTTGTTACGTACGCAATTTTTTCTCTATGTGTAGAGTGTGGTACTCGAATATTTAACACATTTAGGGATAGTCAGGGCTCGTCTAATAGCCTCTGGTCATTCATCATATATATATATATAGGAATTTTAATGATTTTAACGCAACATACTTCAATACATTATTTTTAACTAATTGATGGATTTGAAATGCACAAGAATTTGACGTCATATAAAAAAAATCAGAACTTTTAGCCTTTTTTTTCATTTACTACTCAACGGTTTGGTAATCATTGTCGAACTCGAAAGCAGCACGTGTTTTTGGTTTGGTACTCATTGTCGAACTCGAAAGCAGCACGTGTTTTTGCTACTACATGTTATTGATAATGGAGAGCGGTGAATTTACCTGCGCGAAGGCTAGACAAAACTTGACATTTATACATGATGAGTTCTCAGTAAAATTGACATGTGGTGAATAACACTCGTCCATTCGAAATTAGGCTCCTAGCTCAATGCCCTCTCAATACACATAACTCACAACATAATCATTCTATTTCATTTTTTTTATTTATGGAACTTATTACACAACATTGATGCGTGCTAGGAAATTCGTGATGTTAGTGCTGAAATTATGTCTTAGCATTGTACGAAAAGTCATCACAAACTCAAGGTAGTTAAATTGAAGTAAGCATGAGAGGAAACCTCAATTTTTATGTTGAAAATCCTAAAGGGGGAAAAAACAGTAGGCCTAGCCCAGTTGAAATAATTCACTATGATTTGGAGTACATGGGTCAACTACTCTCCTATATTAGGGTAGATTGAGCTGCAAAGATGATCATTGTAAATACACAACACTAATTCATTGATAATAATCATAGTGAAAGAGTAAATATTATAGTTCTCTGTGATAGCAATATGTGAAAGGTCGTAATCGATTGTTAAGAAGACAGTAGCCCGTCATGAATGTTGTTGACGGTGGTCGTAGTGCTAGCTTGTCGTAAAGGACGTGGTTGAAAGTCATGGTAGAAGATGGTTGTGTAGGAGCCTAGTTGGCCAAAGATGTTGCAATAAGAAGCTATTATAAATGTGAGCCACATAGGTCACAATTGGTTACATGGGTCGTAATGATGAGTTGCAATGACATCTATAGGTTGTAGAGGCCACACTGCACGTCAAGGGTGCAGCTTCCTCTTTTTGTCGTCTCTGGTCTTTATCTTGCCCAGGGTCTAGTTCCCCTTCTCACGAGGAAGTATGACTTAATTTATAGAGTCTAGATTACAAATAAAAAATCACTCTTGATCGAACAACCAATAAAGATCCCCTGATCAAATGACATTCAATGTACATTTTAATGTATTAATGATGTCAGAATTGAACAATCATTGACTCATTGATTCGTCTTGTCGAGTCGCTCAATTTGATTATAAGCATAAAATATTTTAAATTTGTTTGATCTTTCAATTATACCAAGAAAAATTTCAAAAGAGGTTTAACGGTTTGATCTGAGCTTAATTTAACTCGAGAATAAATTTTGGTATCGTTCAGTTCATCTCGTTGAGCTGATCAGTTTGCTTATGAGTTTGTTGAAATCAAAAATTCTGAAGGACTTTTAATCAAATTTTAAATATTTCTTTCTCAAAAATCACATCAAGATTTGTTTCATGCCTCAAGATTCGTGTTGAATGTCGGAAATTTGTTTTAAGGCGTCAAACACAATGAAGGTCAATCGATATCTATAACTAGGGGTCTAGATTTAGACACATGTTACACAATCAAAGAGGGCTTATCCATCGTTTTCTCTTGCACTCATTTTCTCTCTAGATTTTTTTCGTATAGATAGTGCGAGTTCATAAACAATTTATGATCCAATATTTAAAACATGTATAATTGCATATATGGTAGATTTAGCTACACTAAAGGGGTGTTTGGTAGAATGATTTAAGGCCAGATTTAGGCGTATTTAATGTAAATCCAGCCAAATTTAAAAAAACTAGGGGACGTAAATCCAACGCACCCCTAAGTAAAAAATTTTGAACATAGAAAGAGATGAATTTAAGGGATTTTATGAGGTACCTCATATCATCACTCACCAAATTCCCCAAACACATTAGAAGAATGTAATGAGATTTAAAAATAATTATGAATTTAATATCAATTTACTAAATTCTATTTAACTTAAATCCAAATTGAAGCCAAACACCTAATTCATCATTCTAAATCCTATTTAATTAACAAAATATTATTATTTCCATCACATTTGTAATACAATCTATGATTACACAACAAGGGAAGAAGGCCTTACTTACAACAACTCTTAACAGTCTTCCTCCTCCTCCTCTCCTAATCTATGGATCAATTAATCTCATCTCCCCCAAATCCCCATAATCTCCCTCTCCCGCTCCCACAATTCACAATCGGGATTCCATAATCGCCATAAATCCCATCCTCTTCTTCAACTTTCCAGTCCAAGAAGCCGCCGGAGGCCCCGAGAAGCCGAATCGCCGGAAAATGGCGTCGCCGGCGACCCTATTTTGTTACTGAAGATCAGTCTCGGCATCGGCAGCGAGCTCGGTGCCGGAGACGACAGCGAGAATACAGATCCGGCGTAAAAATCTCGAATCGGCGGGTAAGTATCGATCGGCGCACGGCGGCGGCGGCGGATCCGTGAACCTTTTCTCACCGGAGTACGGCGGAGATGGTGGCTAGGGTTAACGAGCCCTGCACCTGCGTTCATTTGAATTGATCTGTCGAAGAACGCATTTGGTTGATGCCTGGAATGGGGATTTTAATGGCGATGAGGATGAAGAACGCGGTCTGATCCATTTCTCTGTTTTCTTTTTCTCTCTCTCTTGTTCTGTTGCCATTTGTACAGAAGGAATTGATGTGGAAAGAGAGAGATGACCGGAAATGGGTTCAAGCCGCCGTTTTAGACCGCGTGGACCGCGTGTGTTTATGAACCGGTCTTCGGGTTGACGACGGTTTGGTAGGGGTCGGAAGTTGTGAGTTTTGCTTTTTGGTGAAATAGCTTTTGCCGAACGTCTCCTAAAGTTATTCGTCAATGTACTTGTTAAAAGAATTTTGTTGAACGACGAAGCTACTTCAAACGAAGTTTTAGATATCATTTAAGAAGGAAGTGAAGTTTTGTTTCGTTTCAAGAATGTCGATACATGGATTCGCTTTCGTTTGGTGAAACTAGGGGTGTCAAAGATTGACCCGACACGTCAACACGACTTGAACTCGACTTGAAAAATGTGGGTTAAGGTTATCCCGAATATTTTTCGAGTCAACTTCGGGTTAGAGAATTCAACCTGTTTATTATTCGGGTCAGGCCCAAACTTTGCTCACATACCCAAATTGACATCCCTAAGTGACAAAATTTGACCCGATACGCCAACATGACTCGAACTCAAACTCGAAAAATTCGGGTTAGGGTTGACCCAAATATTTTTCGAGTTGGGTTCGAGTCAAATAATAAAACTCATTTATTATTCGGGTCGAGTTTGGGTGGACCCGATTCTGACCAGGTTATTTTCGTGTTGGACCCGAAATTGACATGTTGGCCAAAATTGACATCCCTAAGTTTCAAAAATTGAAATGATATGTCACAACGACTCAAAAAATCCGGATTGGTGTTGACCCGAATATGTTTTGAGTCGGGCTATGGTTAGAGAATTTGACTCGTTTATTATTTTGGGTCAGGTTCAGGTTAACCTGATTGGGTAAAACGACGTTTTCCGAAGTTATTTCAAAGTAACAATAATTTTTCACTGTTTTAAGCCACAAATGACAATATCAGATCCAGACGGACGTGGCTTTAGTTTATTGAATAACTGATGAATAATAAAAAAATATAGAATTTGAGTAGCATGGTGTTAATTTAATTCATTATTTAATGTTATCTAATAATATTTAAAAAAACTTGTCATAATAAAGTATATTATCTAGAAAAAGCACAATTAAATCACATCAAAAGATTGGTTTATCTTTTTGGACTTAATGAACTAGTTGGACAAATTTAGATTATTTACATTAAAATCAAAGATAGATTAGATTAGTTTAAGAAGAAAATTATGGGGATTAGTTGATGATATTAGACTCGATTAATCTAACTCAATTGGGTTAGGTTAAAAGAGCCTTTAGGCGGCATAATTGGAGTAAAATGAGTTTGGGTGACTCAGGGTGCATTTGGGGAGGCAGTGCAGTGTCACACCGCAGCCGCACTATAGTTTTCCCAACTTGATAATACTGCATTTTATCTGTGTATTCAAAAATATGCAATTAAAAATTGTGTTTTCCCACAATACTTAACTACATGTAGTGGCTAATAGAAAGCTGTGATCTCACCTTTAGAAAAAAGAAAATCATAATAGTCACCATAACTTTTTGCATAATAATTTTTTCTTCAGCAGCTTCACAATTATTTTTTCAAACAGCTACTACTTCCCACAACAGACCCTTAATCGGTTGAATCACAGTACAAACAAATCAAGCTCACGAGTCACCTAAATCTAATTAGCTCATTAAAGCATAAGCGAGTCTTTCGGGATTGACTCGTTTAGATCATCATGGGAACGAGTTGGCTCATGAATAGCTACATAAATTAGGCTAACCCAATTAGGATAGGGCATGACTTATCTTTAATTATTACTTATGGTTTATGACCTTATATTTGTTAAATGTTATAAAAAAAAATGCGGCATGTTTTTTTTAGAGATAAGCATATAATATATCACGAAAAAGATATGCTAATGTGACATATGAAGGGGAAAAAAAGTATGTGCGAGCATATATCTTATATATTCAATAATTAAAATTTTATATTTATTTTTACATAATAATTCAACATCCTATGCTAATAATACATTTTTAGAAGTTGCATAAGGTTAATAATGTAAATATAAGAACACATAAACATATAAGTGTTGAACTAAGATTTGCTGTCGGTATAGAGCTTAACAACCTATCGTTGTTGTGAACCATTCGTCTTTCCAATCGACCGACCTTTCTTGGTTCGGCCGGCCGATTCATTTCGTAGTTTCATGACATGAAAGTATCATAGAGGTATTTACACACATACCACTCATTTCCCATGTATTTACAGCACCTAAATTTTAGTTTTTGCATTTATACCACCCAAATATTTCATACGCACCGAAATTTTAGTTTTTGCATTTATACCACCCAAATATTTCATACACATAAAAAATATCACTATTTTTAGCTTATAAGAAGTGCAATACATCTTTTCAGGCATATGCAAGGCAGTAGATATGTAAAAATTGAAGTTTTAGTTGTTAGATATGTAAATACATAAGATTTGGGTGACATTTATGCAAATCTTCCTACATGTAGACATGAAAGTTAGGTATTTGATATGCCAATACATCAGAATTGTGTGATATGTATGTAAACACACACACACACATATATGGGAAGAAAATGACATGTAATAAATATTTAAAAATCAGCAATTTAAGCATTATTGCAGCACCCCAAAAAAAGGAAATAAAAAGTGCAAAAGAAAAGAATTTATGAATAAAAAAGAAAATTACATGGAATCAACTAAATGTTTTCATATAATCTCCTCATTTGCAATAAAGGAGAATTAGTGTTCTAATGGCTGCCCATAATCAGCTCAACCAAAGCAGACTTGTACGCCATTTCCGCCAACTTCAGCCTTCAGGCATTGGAATCCCAGTGCTTCAAGCTCTGCAACAACCTTCTCTACAACTGTGTTGGATATTGCTGATCTTTGGTTAAGTAACTAATCAATTCTGAATAATTTCATTTGCAAATATGTTGTTTACATAAACAGCACATACTTCTTATGTATTTACATATCTCAGACATATGTATGAAAATATGAAAGTTTAGGTGTCAGACGTGCAAATACAGAAGAATTTATATAGGTTTTAACACTCTTAACAGATCTGATTGTGAAAAAAATTTTTGAAAAATAAATTCTAAAAAAATTGTGACAATAAATTGTAAAATAAATGTAAATGATAGATGTGTAAATAAACAGGAATTGTGTGGTACATTAGTAAATCTTCCTAAAAGAAGTAGATTAGAGGCCCTAAGGAACCTTTGTCAATAAAGTAACTAATATTGGCAAATAATGTGATATTTTATATCATATTCCTATGGAAATCTACATACATACCACAAAATTCTTATTTATTTAGATATCTAACACCCAAAATTTAATATTTACACTTATAACATCTTTGTATAAAAACCTATGCATGAAAAGGTGTTGTTTTTGTTGTGATATTGAGGATTTGAGTAGTATGCATGTAGACATGAATCTTTGGGTGTTAGATGTGTAAATACATGAGAAATGTGTGGTGTGCATCTAAATGTCCCTAACAACTAATACTTTAAGCCACAGCCTATTACATAATTGATTACAGAAACAACAATTAGGAAAAATATTCATAAAGTATGCTTTCCATGAACAAAAAATTAGTTTGTTTTCTTTGCATGAAGGAGCCAATGAAAGTAATTAGGAGGACAACTAGAGTGGTGGAAAGTATAATGCATGGGACTATATTAGCCAGCAGAGTAATAATTTTGTACATACATACCACCCAATTCCTATGCATTTACATTTCTACCAGCTAAACTTTACCGTTTGTGCATCTATACCACCCAAGTCTTTCATATCACAGTAAAAAATACCACTACTATAACTTTTAAAAAGAGAAACAAACATTTTAAAGCATGGATAAGATGACATATATATGTAAAAAAATCAAGTTTAGGTGTTAGTTGTGTAAATACATGAGAATTGAATGGTATGCATGTAAATCTTCCTTTAGAAAAAAAAAAGCACAATTTTACGGAAATACCAATGAGTTTTAAAAAAAAAGCACAATTTTACGGAAATACCAATGAGGATACATGTTGGCAACAAAGTCAAGACACAACCTCCGCCACCAGCACCGGTCAATTTCGAAGCCAGCTTATACTTTGCTGTCGTTTGCAGCACCTTTTCGATGGAATCATGGCTCACTTTTATGATTTGAAGTAAACCTTGATTCATCTCCATGAGTTCTTCTATTAGCTTCTCCCTTGCTCTGATAGAGATGTCACCAATCGCTGGTGTTTCGATTATAGTTGCTAATTCTTTGCTTATAAAATCAATAGCTGTAAAAATAGCATGTATGACGCCAGGATGCCGAGAAGCTTTTTCCGCAACGCCCGCAACCAACGCTTTGGTGTTTCTCGTAACCTTTGTGTTGGTAATAAGCATCCTCAGAGGCGTGGTAGATTGCAGTTGAGTTAACTCGCCCGATTTAAACATGATTAAGCTTCCTGCGAGTTGAACTCATTCAAATTCACTCCAAACTCTTAACTTTTGAGAACTCATGGAGTAACATACTCCCAATTCTTATGTAGTTCAAACAGGAACATAAAATACATGGGAAATTTACATACCACAAAATTCTTATGTATTCACAAATTTAACCCCTAAAGTTCGATATTTACATTTATAATACTTTGGCATAAAAAATTATGCCGGGAAAGGTGTGTTTTCACTTTTAAAAGTTAGAAATAGTAGTATTTTTATGTGATGTTAAAAAATTGAGTTTTCCAAATGTAAATATAAAATTTTAGGTGTTAGATATATAAATACACTTAAATTGAGTGGTATGTATGTAAATGACCAAAAATACATTTTAAACATTTACGAAAAATAATAGACATTTCAAAAATTGAATATCATATAAAAAACACACAAAATTAAATATCATCATGAAGAACAAAATCTAAGGCCTCGTTTGGCATCATTTTATTTTCAACTTTATATATATTTTTTTAATACATGTTTGGCCTAAGGGTTTGTTTGAGATCAATTTTAGTTTTCATTTTTTATTTTTTATTTTAATTTCGTTTTGTTTATGATTTTACTTGAAATTAAACATGTTTGAAACTTTATAAAAAATATAGATGTTTTAAGTGTTTTTAAAATCAAACTAATTGCTTTTGAAAACAAAAGAATAAAAACATGCAAAAACACTATAAACAAAAACGTTTTAAAAATCAATACAAAAAAAAACAAAAACAAAAGTGATTACAAACAAGCCCTTAACTTCTGAGAAAGTCGCGGAACAACTCAAAATTGCAGGAATGAACTCCTATAATCAATTTCAAAGAGGAACGTAAAATACGTTTTAAACATTTACAAAAAATAACACTCATTTCAAAAATAGAATATTCTATAAAAAACACATAACATCAGCATGAAGAACAAAAGCTAAAAGCATGCATGAGTTTCCTTCAAAAACATAAAGAATTTTGTAGAAAAACCAAAGAGAAAAAAAGGAATTGCACTGAAATACAAAACAAAGTTGAATATGCTCGAGTCAAGTAAACCTACCGAGTGTGCTTACGGTGTTGTCGATGCCAGATGGCTTCCCATGTAAAATCTTCTCACCTTCAAATGCCCATTTGTTCACCAGATCTAGATTACTGGCCGATAAAGTTAACCAACCACTTCTCTCCCCATTGACCGAAACTGCAGTGGTGAGCGAAAGAAAAGCTGATGCTAGTGCAACGCAGAATGAGGCCGATGATCCCAAACCAGAACCTAAAGGAAGCTCAGAAGTAATAGCCACTGTTGCAGGCTTGTACCTTTAAGAACAAAATATAAAAAAGCCTCCAAAATTTAGAACTTATATAATACCACCCAATTCCTATATATTTACATATCTAACACCTAAACTTTCCTTTTTAAATTTATTCCTCCCAAATCTTTCACAGCACATAAAAAAATACCACCTTTTAACTTTTAAAAAGTGAAATAAACCTTTTCATTGGCATGTAAGATATTATGCATGTAAAAATTGAAGTATAGATTTTAGATATGTAAATACATTGAATTGAGCGGTATGTATGTAAATCTACCAACTAACATCAACAAGAGGATTAAATGAAAAAGCTTTAAGCAAATTTACACACATACCCATGAATTGAGGTGTATAGATAAAGAAAAGCACAAATTCCTGAAGAGAGCCAAAGCTTATCTTCGGGGATGCTCTTCTCCTTTACTAGACTCAAAATAAGCTCCAAACGATCTTCGGAACATGGTTGTAGGATCGGAGGAAGGGTGTCTATTGTGCTAAATGCTTCTTCTAATCTTTGAGAGGGCCAAGAAAACACTAGACCCATATCTTTGAGCTCAAGCTCAACTGATACTTGGTTCTCTGATAAACAAAAAGATTAAATTTGGAAACATATTAATTTATAATAATAATTTTCGTTTTAAACTATAATAAAGACAAAGAGACAGAATTTAAAAAAAAATTTAATCTATAAACCATCATACAATAGTACAAGAAGCATTGATATCCTAAAAATATGTACTCATCACCATATTGAAAATGAGTTCCATTTAGGAGAAATTAAGTCTAAAAAATGTAACTACACTGTATTTTTATGAAAAAAACATCTATGCACATACAACAGAAGGATACTCCTATATTAAAAACATGAACTTTCACTAATGCTGTTCATACAAGTTGCAAATTTAGGAAAGCTAATGGTTTTGAAACAGCTAAAAAGCTAATTTTTTTGATGAGTTTTTAATCGAAAAAGTGACTAGCTTGTTGACAATTAAGTCCTCAAATCATCAATGGATGCAAAAAATATCAAATAGATTATATCATCATTGTTTAAAGGATCAACAGTTCTCTGAATTTTTTCTTTAATAAAATTTGTATATATATAAAAGAACCGATGCTTGTTTCCTAATTGCGTTTTCTACTTCTCATCATGCTCAACTTCTCTAATGGAAATGGAAAAATTGTGATTAGATTGGAATTGCATGACCATCAACGATAAGATTATTCTGTAAGAGAAAATGTTCATGCTTTTGCAGATAAAAGAATGAAATAAATGAAAATAAAATAAAATAAAATAGAGGAAGGATTAGAGGATTTGTGCTGAGTACCAATAATCAATAGTGGTTCACCAAAAGCAAAAAAGAAAAAAAAAAAGAAAAACCTTTAACATAATTTTTAGGCTAAAATCAATCATAAACTCCAATCACAAGTAAAATCAATCTAGATTCGTCTTCCTTAACAGACTAGTTGTAATCCATATTTATTGTAGAAACTAAAAACTACACAGATCGCAATCAGAGGACATGAATAGAAGCGAACCTGAAGGCGGCGGCAGCCGGAATAGCACGTGGGTATATAGATCAATAGCCGCAGCAATGGCGGTAGATCCATGAACGACGGCATGTTCCCCGGCGAGGATAATCTTCCCCGGAGCACGACTTCTTACCTCCATTTTTGCCTCTCGGAGAAAAATATGCCGACAGCCTGATATCTCTTCACCTGTCTTATTTGAACCGAACTCGATTGGATTGCTTTCAGGATTAAAACCCTAGGTGCTGTTTACAAGCAGTATTTGAGCAGGCCAAAGAGTAAAGTCAGAATAATCAATCCCGTTTCACCTGAAAGAATCTTAAATCCGGTGGTTGGAGATATAGATGAAGTTAAATCCGCAAGTCTCGCATGAGGTCTCTCATCTCCTCCACACGCCGCTGGTGAAGCGCCATGCTTCCTCCCGCGAGCTCACAGCGCCGCGAATCGCGCGCTTCGCTCCCTTCCTGTCGAGGATTTTGAAGGCCGGGAATTTTTGGGGAGGAAGACGAGGGTTTTTTATGAATTATGTATTTATGATTCCCCATTTTTAAAATTAGGTAATTTACATAGATAGCACAGTTGTTTTTTGTATTTACATATTTCATATCTAAACTTTTTTATTTACACACACAACACTATAAGCACGTGTTAAGAGTGAAATGCACCTCTTCGTGTATATGTAGAAAGCACCAAAGTGTTGTGTGTGTAAAATGAAAGTTTAAGGGCCTGTTTGGGGCAGCTGATAAATGCGGCAACGTTTTTTAAAAATGTCGCATAACCGTTTGGTTTGCGTTTTTGAAAACTATGTCTGTCTCGATTGAGTTTTTTTTCATTAAACTCAAGTTGTGGGTCGATCCCCGCGGTGGACCCGCAGACCACGTTTGAGAATAAACTGTTTATCCTGAAACACACAAGCTGCACTTAATAAACCCTAAACTATATAATTATAGAAAGAATTTAGTGCTATGTATGTAAATTTCTCTTTTAAAATTGGGGACATTTACATACGTAGCATATTTGTTTTTGTATTTACATATTTCCTATCTAAATTTACACACATATCACTCAAAGCTTTAATATCATATAAAAAATAACACTATTATCACGAATTTAAAGCATCAAAGTGTTATATATGGAAATATACAAGTTTAGATATGAAATATGAAAATAGATAATATTTTTTTGCTACGTAAGTAAAGTTCTCTTTTTAAAATAGGAAGATTTTCATATATACCACTTAATTTTATTTAATTATATATCTATCACCTCAACTTCAATATATGTATATATATATGTGCACGCACATCATAATTTCTAAGCGTGAAAATTTTGGGTAATGTGGAGATCAGGTCCGTCGAATTTAATTAGCTTCTTAATTAATTATCTCACCTACCACTCTCATGGTTTTTATAAATAGTCTTTTTTGCTTTAAAGAAAATGCAAGCCAAGCAAGACCAAGCCAAGTAATCTTGAGAGCTAAGAGAAAGAGAGGAAGAGAGAGAGAGGGAAGAGAGAGAGAGAGGAAGGGATAGAAGAAAATATAGATTTTCTTGTAAACTTCGAGGCGCTCGACGGTGAAATTCCTCGACGATATAATTCCTCGAAGAAATAAATCCTCTACAGCTCCGTGGACGTAGGCAAATTTGCCGAACCACGTAATTTAAATTTTTTTGTCGCTCTAGTGTTTTTTCTACGTGCAATTTTTTCTCATTCCATTTTTTGCTTTATTGTTGTCGTTTTTCACAGAGAAAATTGGTATTTCACTTTTAAAAAAATTAATAATAATAGTTTTACATGAAAATTTTGTGGGGGTATAAATGTAAAAAGTAAAGTTCAATTGTTTGGTATTTATGGCACTTTTTAAAACTAGTTTTTTTTTGTTAATTATGTATATTATATGGTAATTATTGATAATAATTATCTAATCATATTAATTTTCCATTAAAAAATTATATTTATGCTTTATTTTGATTATATTCAATACACCTTTTTCATGCATAAATTTGTGAAACCAAAATGTGATAAATGTAAATATCAAATATTAGGCACTAAATATGTAAATTCAAAGAAATTATCTGGTACATATGTAAATTTTCCAATACTTAATTAGTTTTATAAGTTAGTAATTATTGAGTAATTAAGATGTTAACTTGTGATGATTAACCTTAATTTGCATAAATACAATTAATGTAGAATTAATAATTCATATTCATTTAAAATATATCAATTTAAATGAATTTATTTTTTTAATCTAAATTGTTAAATTTACAATTATTATATAATTAGTTTAATAAATTACATATTTTTTAAAATATCTCTTAGTTGCTGATAAGATATGTTTAAAAAAAAAATTGTGTCACTCCCAATCAATTCTTATTTTTTGTTCCCCAATTATTTCATACGGACGGCGTATGCAGAGATGCATGTGTTGTCCAATCTCTATATCAAATTGATAATTTGGATGTGATATGAAAGGCTGAGTGTTAGATCCATTGATCGGGGCAAAATTGTATTTCGGTGGGCCCATTTAAAAAAAAAAAATTGATAAAAGTTTTGATCAACGGTGGAGATCAGATGACGCATGCAGCTTTGCATACGCCGTCTGTATTAATAATTTTTCTCAACACTCACCAAATTAAATACTCGGTAATTTTTCTTTAGATACCAATTAATTTTATGTATTTACACATCTAACACCTAAGCTTCAAGTGTCAAATAAATGCCACTTACATATGGATGAAAAAGATCTAGTTGACTTTATTGTAATTTGGATGTGATATGAAAGGCTGAGTGTTAGATATGTAAATACGTAGAGATTTTGGCGATAAATCTAAATAATAAGATAAAAAGAAGTTATTTTCTTAAAAATAAATACGTTAAACGTGTGAATATCATTTAAATTTATTAAAAAAAAATTATCTTGTCTAAATCTACAAAAAAAATTAAATAAAATATCAACATAAATCTCTTTAAAGATCAATTTTTTTTGGAATCATAATAATCTTGAGACGTTGCAATTTTTTTTTTAATTTATATTTTTTTAATTTATAGCAAACTTGAGTAAATAAATAATGAAAAACAATAATTGATTGACCAATATGAACTGTCAGACTGAAAAAAATATTACGTCCGTAGTTCAGATGCAAGCTACGTCAGGACAACGGTTGCGATCCACCAGAAAGAACAAAGAAGAAAAAAAAAAAAGACATTTGATAGATCACAAACATTGTCCGGACGGACATAGCTTGCATCCGGATTCCGGACGTAATATGTTGTCTAAACCGAGTTTCAAATTTCATTGGATATTCAATCTCTATAATTTCAAAATTTGCATCTCCATCAAATAAAAAATGAGATTTTTTTAATAATTATTTTAATGTTATTTAGGCTAAAATTCCAAAACGCGTCTATCATAAGCCATTCAACATGCATCCAAAATGCCTTGATGACTACCAATGTAATAATTTGGTGCTTACTAATTTTTTTCACTTATATACTTTATTTAATTAAAAAAACAAGTGCAATTTGATCTTTAAACTACTTTCCCAAAAAATTCAACTATAATTTAATTATTCGATTTCAGCTTCTTTAAGCCAAAACTTAAAACCATTTTGCTATCACTAAGTTCTCACTTACATACTTTTCACATCATTATTAATGAATATTTACTTAATAAATTATATTAGAATATACTTATAAAAACTATTTAAAAATTAAAATAGACTATTTAAAATATAAGATATTAGAAATTAAAAGAACTATCAAAATATGAAAAGGCTAAAGAATCTGAAAATTAGGATAAAAAAAACATAATAATTATAACAATTATGATAAAATATTCAGTGAAGAGTGAATCATAAATCACTTGCTTGCAATTACTACTCTGCCCAATATTAATCAGAAGATTAGGATTAGGATTAGAATTAGAATCTTAAAAAAAAAAAGCAAAGGAGCAGTAGAGAGTTATGTTTGGAGTATTTAATAATAATATACATGGAAAATACTTGGAAGGCATGAGTGCCAAATCATCAAACCTCCCCCAAAAAGGAAAAAGAAAGCTACATAGATGACTAATAGCTCTTAATTTCAACATTTTGTTAAATCTGAAAGCTGCATCATAATATCAAGGCAAAAAGGCCAGGCAGCTGCTTCCAGATTCAAAACTGGTGCAGAAGGTGCCAGAAAGCTTGTCACCCTGAGAATAAGAACAAGAAGCTCAATTTTATAATAATCATAAGGCCCACCACAACACTTTAAAAAAAAAAAAAAAAAACCTGGTCATCTTCTTCATTCTCCAGCCCTGCGCCTCTTCCCTGCTAGTGAGTAGTGCACAGTGTAAAATAAAACTCAAGAGGGGTTCCTAACTCAACAATATCTTTGGAATTGAGTCGGGATCGAGCTCCCAACACTCCTTCTGCTTCCCAGATTCCTTGATAGTTCGTCGAAATGCCGGTATCAGATGAGAGAATCTCAGCCATTCTTTTATCGGTATCTTGACATCGGCCAAGCCGCCGGTTTCAGCAGTAAAAAAATTCTCGTAACCTTCGACTTTAGTCAAGCTCGCTGCTCTTATTACAGATTCATTCCGTTGGATGATCTCCACAAGCGAGTAATCAGCAGCATTTCCTATATCTTTGGAAGTCAACATAAGGCTCCAATTCTTATATAAAGCCCAAACCTCACCACTGCTTGGATATATCTCATACAAATCGTTTTTCTTGATCGATTTCGCGTGAACCACATGAGAGAACGCATCGGTCGTATAGAACCGTTCGGTGCCCAACGAAACTTTGAATGTTCCGCAGCCGAAAGGAAGGCCATTTTTTGACCACAATTTCTCGTATTGTGTCTCTGGTGAGTGTTCAAGCCACTTAATAATAACAAAGCCGGCCTCTTCCCATTCAACTTTTTTTATCCAAGCATAGTAGTTAGGAAACTCAACTATTTCACTATAAAGTGCCCAAATCTGACCTTTCGCAAACTTGTCCTCTGATCTCAGATTATGAAATTCTGAATTTTTTCGCTCTTCTCCATTAAAGCTGGAGTCTTCTTCATCATCTTCATTACTTTCTACACCTAAGCTACAAGAACCTGTAGTTTCATTTCTCCTGTCAGGATTGCAAGGTTTCTCTGGATCCACAGGGTGCTGTTCTGTTGCGTCATCTGATTTATGGAGTATATCTTCGGAATTAACACTAAAATGGCCTCTGATCCTACTATTAACTGCACAGCCTGCGAGTTTATCATCAACAGAATTAGCACTAACCGTGTCTGTGACCTTCAGCAGGCTCTCCGGTAAAGCAGCTGGATCGAGCTCAAAAGAATCTCTTGGAATTCCTTCTCCTTCTTCGCGGAGACTGTAATGAGGTATACAATGAGAGAATTTGAGCAATTGCCCGCCTGGTATCACGGTGTTTTGTTTATCATGAACCGGCGCAAACACGTATAGAAATCCTTTCACTTTGAACAAATTGCAGACAGTGATGTCTTTGCCATATGAAAAATCTGAAACAACTTGAACAATTTCATATTCATAATTTCTGGACTTGTTTACAGCAGAGCTCCATCCTATATCCCAGTCTTTGAAAAGGGCCCAAACCTCCCCCTTCTTTGGGTAGAAACTGTAACTATCTTTTCTAATATCCTCTGAAAAAACAAGATGTGAGAACATTTGTTGGCTTTTTGTACTACAGGCCTTTCCTTGAGTAAAATTACCACAAGAAATTGGAAGTCCAGCTGCAACCCAAGCTTTCTCTGCTGCACTCGTTGGATTGTTCTCTAACCAGATGTACTGCAGCCTGAAGCTTGAAACAAAAGGTTTCTGAATCAGAGCATAATACCGAGGCATTCCGTCGTCATCATCATAAACAGCCCAAACCTGATTCTCAGCAAATCTACTTTTATTCCTCTCTTCATCGAAGTCAAAAAATTCTGGGTCGGGGTAAGAGAAGGAAGAAGAAGCTTGCTGCTTTCTGGATCTTGACGGAACAGCAGAAGTTGAATTTGAACTTTTTTTAACTTGTTTTTCATCTTTCTTATGAACTGTTTCCTCCATTACTCTATCTTGAACACTCACCCTTTGTAAATTATCTTTACAAGGATTCTCGTCTTTCTGCTCCGGCTTAATCCCATCTTCAGAAATAGGAATCTCACTTTTTTTCACCTTCACACCATTCGGTACTACAGGAGATGAGATGTCCTGGTTTTTACTGCCAAATGAACCAACTTTTCTTATTCTTTTACGAGGGGGCACAGAATCCTCATCTTCGCTTTCGGCTTCTCTATAAGTGACATTTGTTTTAGACCGTGTTGACCTTCTTGGATACCTGCTGTTTGTTGGTCCACCATCAAGCACAGTTGGTTCTACCTCTGAAATACTATCCGCGGAATTATTTTCAGTAGAATCACTTTCAGCAGATTCTGAGTCAGTAGAGTTTACTACAACCCTCCTATTCCTCCTCATCCGGCGAGCATTACCTGATGGCTTATTCTCCGGTTTAGAATTTTCAGACTTCTGCTGATTACTATCCATACCATCCCCGCAAGGCTCAGGCCTTTCTTCCTTGTTTCCAGATCCATGTTGAGGTTTGGTAGCAGCAGGTTTTGCAGGTTGTGATGCACGAGTTTGGCTCCCATGATTATAAGAGCGCTGACCTGGAACAGGCATCTCATGTGTACCAGTGTGGCTCCGTGTGAACCCAGAACTTGAACCAGGAGGTGGAATGTTTTCAGGACTCACTTCAAATGCATAAAATTTCTTGAAGCATTTGTGACATTGGACCTCTCTATTCAACCAAGGGCGAGCATATTGGAATCTGTTATTACAGAAAACACACATGGTCCAAAAACATTGTGAAGCATAGAACATAGATGGTAGCTGCTGATCCTGAGGTCTTAGTCCACTAAATTGACTATTTGAAACATTAACTGTAGCAGCTGTATACCTTCTAGCATTTCTAGAATTCTGAGAGGAATGCCATGAAGCCCTCATTTGTACTCTTCTCTTTGCATCATAAACTTGGCGGTCAGCTTGATTGGACAATACCTTATATGCTTCGCCAACAAACTTAAAGGCAGCTTCTGCACCGGCAAATTTGTTCTTGTCCGGATGAAGCAGAAGAGCGAGCCTGCGGTATTGCTTCTTGATCAATGCTTCGTCAGCTGATGCCTCTACCTGAAGAACTCCATAATGGTCTGTCTGACCATTTACTAAGTTTCCAGCAGAGCAATGGACCTCACAAACAGTAAGCATGTGAGATGCATTCTCAATTTCTGGGTAAAGTTGCAAAGCTTTAAGCAGAAGTTTTTTTGCAACCACAAAATCCCTGCCGAGCATCTTGCTTTCAGCAATTTCCTTTGCTCTGGTAGCTTCCTCTTTATTGCAGTCCATTTTGCAATAATCACAAAATTGACATGTAAGCTGCACTGCTTAAGATGAACCTCACTACTTGTTCATGTATGGTTAGTCAACTTGTAAACCATAAGAGAGATCTATCATATCCACCAACACAATTTCAGACTACAAAAACTTATTACCATATTGCAAGCAGTTGGAAGTAAAAAATTTCCAAAGAACTAAGGCACCTGCAAGTAGAAGTCAAGAGAGTGATGAGTGATGAGAGAGAGAAAGCATTTTACATGGCAATTATTATCAAGGGGTGTGGTAGTGACACATAATCCCGTGAGCACACGCATATAAATTTTCAAAAAAAAAAGGGGAAGAAAACGAAAAGATTAAACAGTTAAAAAAACAACATTAAGCACTTGTAAAAAATGTATGATTTACAACAAAATCAGCAACAATATACGAACATAGAATATAAATTCATAAAATCATCGATGAGTTTTCTGAACACGCCATCAAGCTTCTCCAACCTAGAGAATGATTTGTAGTACTCTACAAAATTACACCAAAGACCAATCTCTTTGCAGTTGTCACTACATGTCCTTAAAGTTGTGATTTGTTGGTAAGAATTAAGTTGAAAAAAAAAAAATACTACTGATCTCAAAATTACATGCTGAATGGTTGGTTTGGGTGTAATGGATAAGAAATTGATTTTACAAGGAAATTAGAGCATATGGATATTTCATTTTATGATTCCTAAAGCAGAGTGAAAAGCTTTAGTATTTCCAAATGATGGAGATCTGGAAGTATTTCTCATTCGAAACATCAATAATCTGAACACATTTAGTTTCATTATTTGTTAGATTTTTACCACGTAATTTTAATTTAATTTAAATGCTTAAATATGATTGTGATGATGTGACAACAGTAAATGAGATCTATTACCGATTATTTCAATATCTTGGTTTAGTTCATTAGAAGTTCAAAGTTGAATGGATAAAATGGCTGGAAAGTTTAATGTTATGGCAGCAAGTTGCAATGGTTTCTTAGGCCTGTTAGGCGCAGCTGCAAATTCTCAACTTTTCAGCTGCAGCTGCGCTGCCCCAGAAAGCTGTTGCGGGGAAGCAGCTACGGGGAAGCTGACTGTCTGTTTGGTGCAGCTGTGTTAAAACAGTTGTGGGGCAGTTGTTTCTGGAAAAATGACCATGGTGACCCTGTTTGGTAAAATTGTTTAAAAGAATATTGTAACAACTACAGTTTTGAAACTTCTGAAACAGAAATTCATTTCTATAAAGAAAAAGAAATAAAATTAATAAAATTATAAATAAAATATGAAAATTATAATATCTTTAACGATTTGATGTACTCATAAGCAAACTCAAATCAAAACATAAAATATGAAAATTATAATATCTTTAAGGATTTGATGTACTCATAAGCAAACTCAAATCAAAACAGAAAGATCTGACAAACTTAAACCAAGGGATCAAAGAACAACGCAGTTAACGATCGACATCAAAATTTCTTCAATTTATGTTTTTTTATGCCAAACATTACACAACTTGTAAGTTGCAGTAGAAAAATAATGGGCGCCAAAAAAACTTGGAAGAGTTTTAAATTATTTTGTTTATATCATACACTCTCAAATGGAAGATGCATTGCTTCTGTATAGCTATGGAATTATCAAGTTCGATCTTTTCAGAACGGTTGCTTATTGAATCGATATCAATCTCAGATGGAAGAACCGATCACTACGAGTTAACTTATTATTGGTTTCACAAGGAATCAGATCAGTGTTAACATCCTCTCCCAAATCATCCTATTTCAAAATTAGTTTTTTTGAATCTGATGATGTTAAAGACTACAATTCCTATGTTTTTACATATATAACACCTAAACTTAACTTTATACCTTTATATCACCCATATGGTTTTATTTCCGATATTTTAAAAAAAGATAAAAGTAAACAATACATAAACAAGAAAGAGCATATTGAACACAATTGGTATAATCCTAAGCAATAAATTTACAAATCTAACACCTGTTATATAAATACAAATACAAAAGAATTGGGTGGTATAAATTTAAGTGCTTAATGACTGATATAAAAATGTTCTGCAATAAAACGATGATGGAAACTTCTAGTTATCAATCAAATGCAGCTGAAAAAATAATGCAAAATTAAGCTAGATTATTTCCAACTCAAATCATAACTGGAAATGTATGGAATCAAGTTTGCAATATGATGAGCACCTTTCATATTTTACCAGGCATATTTTACCAGGAAGATAAACAAAGATAAACAGCCATTGGCAAGAAAATTAAAAAACAGGACAGGGAAATTCAACTCCTCCATAAGCCAGTTAACTTTCCAAAAAAAAAAAAAGATTGACCTCACCCAAATTCCCAAAAATGTACTTCTCAGCAATATCTCTAACTTTAATCATACATTTGCATGTTTTAGAGTCCACAATTTCCTAAATCGATGCACTTGTTTAGAAACAAAGATTTCCTTGGTGATGGCACAAGCAATACAAATTATCATGAATTTAGCCCATAGACCCCTTCAAAGCAGGACATGAAAAGCACTGCTTGATGAAATAAGCTAATTAAAATAACAAGGCATACAATATTTTATCAAACTAGTTGTATGAATAAATAATAACTTGCAAAACTCCACAAAAATATAATTTGCATGCAAGAAGCAAAAGTTTCCAGGCATCAAACTTCTTTAGCAAATATTTGCATATATCAATTTTCTTTAGCAAAAGTTCCCAAGCAAGCAATACTTTAGAATTCTCCAGCACACATCAATTTTCTTTCGCAAATATTGCATATATAGACAGACAATTCAAATGCATTACTTATCAAAGAGAGAGTGAGTATATAATAATAAATTTGATTTATGATGATACCATATTAAAATAATATTCAAATTTTGATGTAATCTTACTCAACCTCCCTTAGGGTCTGTTTGGCGTAGCTGCAGCTTCTACCTAATTCCTATGCTTTTTCTCCCTATCCCTCCTTTCATTATTCGCCGGAATAATTTTCCCCAAGGAGTTGTTATCATTGCTTGACTACTTCCTTATTTGTAGCACCTACTTGATTTCAAACAGCCCCTTCAATGCACTAAATAAATTTAGCCTTAAAGTAAATGCAGAATAGAATAAGCTTATAGAACCTTATTGCTTGCCAAAAAATGTAAGCATTTTCTCTTTTTCTGCCCTATGTTGACGCATTTCTAATAAAAATTCATATGATTAAAAACATGGCGGATAGCTACACTCACAGCCATATACCAGAACATAAATACTAGGCAAACCAAAAAAGAGGACCTGGAAAAGATCAAATTCTTGGGCAATCTTACCCGGAATTAGGAGCTTCCTCTTGAATGGGGCTAGGGCCTCGGAGCACTGTTTTAGCTGGTCGGGTGAGAGGTAGATGGGCAGCGGCAGATTGGAGCAGAGAACTGCAGGGTCTAAAGAGCGGCCAGAGCCGACGTTTCCGGCTCCCGATGACGTGGGAAAGGAGTGAGCAGGGGCTGAGGCTCCAGCCATCCTTAGCCTTCGTCGTCGACGGCGGATCGCAGAATCAAAAACGCAGCCGAACGAAAGGCGGAATCACAACAAATAGAAGGGGTGCCAAAGGCACCTGGGTAAAATGCCAAAGGAGCCAAGCAGGGACCGCGAGAGCGAAGCGGGGCCACAGGTTCGATACCGCGGCCTGCTTTTCTCTCAGATTTGCGACTGCCGCAAATAAAATGCCCCGATTTTAGCTCAGATTCGCGGCCTCTGCAAATAAAACGCCCCGCCAAACGAGCCTTTTCTGCGGCCTACAACTGTTCTTGCAGTAGTTTGATATATTTGAAAAGGCTGGTACTGTGCAGCATTGCAATTTACTTCATGTTGAATTTATAGCAATTTAATTTTTTATTGATGATTTCTTTGATTTAATTAGTCATTAAATATTTATGTGGAGTAAATTTCTCATCTATTTGATTTACATCAAATGAAGATTAATTCATACTTTAATTAATGGTTTTATAAACTGCAAACACCATATTAATTTGTGTGATCTTCATTTATTGCATCATTTAGTTGTATTTCAACCCTAAACTCAGAAGCATCTGACACTTGAGAAGATAAAACATCTCCAGGGAGTTTCTCCTTCAAATTGGTAAAAAACCAATCTCAATTAAATTCCTTTTCCATTTACTTTCTACTTCCCATCTTTAAATTCCTTCAAAGCAAGCAGAGCCTAAAGGTTGCTTTCTTATGACTGCGCTAAAATGTTACCTCTGATGTTGCCATCCGGTGGCATACGTGTTGAATGCAAAACAAGTAAAGAATGAAACAGGGAAGGAGAAAGAGCAGAATAAAAGGACCAATTTCCCATGCCTCTCAAGCCACATGATTTAAACAGCCAAATGACCTAAAGGGTGACAATAATCAAGGATAAAAGATTCATTAGAATGTTAAAAAGAAATTTAAACAAGCCATCAATCACTTCACAATGGATAGAAATCAAGTCTAAACAACGAATAAGATTTCACATATATTTCACAAACACTGCCATATAAATCTTAGAATAAACAAGTAGCTAAACTAAACAAAGAGATAAATGACATCACATACAATATCAGTACAATCAAGTTCGTACTATCAGGTTATAATAAATTCATTCTCAGAATAAAGGAAAACCATGTAAGCATTTAGATATACGATGGGATGAAGATAAATAAAGGCATTGTTTGCATTGGAGGGGATTCCCAATAATATAATATAATAAAAGCACGGCTTGCATTCAAGAACAGTCAAATAAACTCTACAAACAGCCCTTCCCACCACCAATTTTTATAAAAATTAAATCTTTCATCGAACATGTCAAAAAATAAAAAATTTAGCATGTTAAATAGAATTCCTCCTAAGAATCTAAATCCATATTCCACCAATCAAAACAGTCCAAATAAACACTACAAATTATCAAGACTCCAAGAATTTAATTTCAAACCATTTGGAAGTTTCCACATGTGGCAGAAATAGCATCATGAAATCAAACCAACCATTCAAAAAAAAAAAAAAATTATGCATCCAATTGACAATAAAATAACCATACAAGTTTTTTAAATCAATTATGCCAATAAAATAAAAAAGAATGAAAAAAAAATTGAAAAATTAAAAAAATTAAAAAAGAATGAATGATTTTGATCTATTATAGTAACATAATAACGACTTTTAAAAACAATATTTCTCATCGAAGTGGGAGATTTCTTTCCTCAAACTTGACAACAAAATTCATATAACTCCAATTACTTTTTATGACATGATTTTCGCAACCCATATTTTCCCTTCAATAATTTTATATCGTTGTCAAAATATATTGCACTGATTATGCCAACTTTAATCTAAAAAGGAAGTGGGGGAGGGAGAGTGATTAATGGCTGAGTTAGGGACAACGAGTGACTCCTAACAAGCTTCTAGGATGACAAACTTAAAGAAAGAAAAGAGTGAAAAAATAGCCAAATCCAAAATTAGAAATGGAAAAAAAGATTGGCGATATAAATAAAAAGTTAGGCCATAATATGAAAACAACTTTTGGTGTTAACATGTAGATTTCAATTCCGAACTCCAAAATTAAGCATGACTAATGGATTACCCATAGAATGGGTGACCTCTTGGGAAGATGAAAGAAGATAAAGATGTGAGATTCAACCTTCACCAAGACTGGTTGGGACAAAAAGAAAACCAATAATTTGCATAACAAGATCTAAGAAGTTACACAAATGCCTTTCCTTGTGCCTACAAGTCTAGTAATCCATCTTTCACATTCTTAATTATTCTTCTTTGTTTTACTTTCACGAGCCATTAATTTCTCCAACAAAAAAGCTATACTTGAATGATGAGCAATATATAAATCAATTATATCAACAATTCTATTCCACCAACTTGAATTTTAATTTGACGACTTTTAGGAGGTGTTTGGTTGCATCATATTAATAGGATTTAACCATGAATTTATTAAATCCAGCCAAAAATAAAAAAAAAAACAAAGTTCAATGAATTTATGAAATTTTCAGATTTAATATCCAAATTGTCTTCGATTCATGTTAAATCTGGATTTAATAAATCCATTAAATCCAGCAAAGAGGTGGATTTAATAAATATGGATTTACTAAATCCTACTAAAGCTAAATTCTTTTTGCAGCCAAACATCCATGACTATTAATACTTATCAATCTTTTCTGGCCTTCTTTCATTATTTTGAGTTTTTAGTAGCAGTCATAAGTGCAAAAGAAAAGTAAACCCGATCATAATACATACATATGTAAATTTGTGTGCGCGTGCGTGTAATATTGAAACCTAAATTAAATCAATAAAGAAAATTTAAGTTGTTTGACACAAGCAAAAAAAAAATGATGAAAATTGGTCGAAAGAAATGGAAGAAATGCAAAAAACCAGTCAAACTATATCAACATAATGTAAAGAACGAAATTTGTCTTTTCTTTCTTCCTCTCTATAGGTTTTTTCTAGAGAGAGAAGCTCTTGGGGGGGGGGGGTGGTTGAGGTCACGGAGGCATCTTTGGGTGGTGTAGAAGAAGGGAATGCTTCGGCTTCTATTCCATCTCCTATGAATTTCAATGACGAACTCCCAGTCAGAGCTGAATAATATAAACCTAAAGTGGCTCTTCTTGAGCCAAGAAACTCACGAAGTATGCGTCAAGATCCAAGAAGTGTGAATTCTTCCTTTGATGGGATTCCGCTGGCATCCATTACTGGCAAGGGCACGACAGCCATGGAAGGAGCTAAAACTGGTAGCAATCATAAGCACAAGGAAGGAGTTGTGCATAAAATCCAAGTCCGTCACAATTCTCGTTCGCCCCAAGGGAATCGGGCTAGAAGTCAACACAAGCATGGACAGGGGAAAAGAGAACTCCCACGCGGCTCATCCAAGAAAGCCCTTTTCCACCATCTTCCTAGGGAAGGTGAAACTCTGGTAAATCAATCACAAGTAAACTCTGCGGTTGATATAGAGGTTGCCAAGTGTGATACAGTGTTGGGAGAAAGCAATTAGGATGCCCTTCTGCAAAAACCAGTGCAAGATGAAATGATGAATGAAGTTATTCCACATAGAAGTTGAATCCATTGCAGGTGTTGAAAGCCAAGATACCCATATGCAGGAGGCTAGTGCTTTATGAAGCTTCCCATCAGGTGTTTGCCATAATGACTCTGCCAATCATTATCAAGTAGCTTGCAATATATCATGGGTTTACAAAATGACAGAGGTCCTTTGCTTGTTCTTACACAAACGGCCCCGCAAAGACTTAGCCCACCGGTCATGAAGTTGACCAATGTGTCACCAACTTCTCACAATCGTCAGGCTAATGATGGACACATAAAGCATGATCCGGGACAGCTCATGTTCAGGTTACAAAACTCGAGAAGAACCAAGACCATACAAATGAAGGGGTAGTTGCTTCTCTAAATATGGACAAGGTCCAACAAAACATTTCCATGCTCCAAACGACTGTTGTGAGTAAACTCCTGGCATCTTCAAACTTGCAACAATAAGTAGCGAATGCCTTTTATGCATATTTGAGAACAAAGAAGCTATGATGTTGTTCTGCTTGGTGGGCCCTTCGTTCATTGCTGGCACCATTTTGGGTTAGATGCGTGGAAACCAAATTTCTCTCTTGTTTCTCTCCAAGGGTTTTCAGCCCTGACTTGGATCAGGTTGCCTCATTTGTCGAACCTTTTTGGGATTCTACCGTAGGATTCTATGCATGAAGCCCCATAGAAAGCATGAAGCCCCATAGAAATGAAGCCCCACAAGACCCCACCGTCACAAGCATGAAGCCCCATAGAAACAAGTGCAATCAGCCAATATCCTTTCCATAGCTTTTCGATGGTTGGTCAACCTTTGTGGATTGATGCCCAAACGAACTCGTGAGATCAAAGTAATTACGCTTGGGAGTGTGCCCAAGTTAATCTTTCAAATAAACATGTTGCAGGCATTTCAATGTGGTATCAATGACAAATTAGACCAACATTTTGAATATGAAGGGCTCCCTCATCTTTATTTCGATTGCAGGGAAGTGGGCCACCAAATCCCTCAATGCAAGGAAGCTATTACACCTTTAAATTTGGAAGTGCTTTTCTACTGAAAAGGCGAGTAATGATGGGGAGGCTGTGATTCCAAAGAAGATTCCCACAAATGATGGCCCCACAAGACCCCACCGTCAAAAGCATGAAGCCCCATAGAAACAAGTGCAATCAGCCCGTGGCATTCCGGAGAGCAACACGGAGGACAATCCTCCTACTGATGTTAGTCCTTGGACAGTTGTCACAAGAAATTGCAAGATCCAGTCTAAATCTCAGGCTCCGGTCAAGTCGGATAAGCCATAGAATCCTACCAGTTCTAAGGAATAGGGGCCTCGCAACCAAAAGACTATCTTCCCGCATAAGCATATGGTTGTCCGAAACCAAAATGTTTTCACTTTCAATTCTGGCTAGGAAGCTGATTAAACCAATGAACTTTGCTCCAGTTCTATGCAGGAACTTTGCTACTTGCCGAGTGGCCCACCAATTTATCCAGTCACCCGAAGAAAACATACAAGGAACCAGTTTCCAAGGCTCAGGATGAGAAGTTACTGCAGCTTGCGCTCGTTGAGGGTCAGCAAAGAAAATAGAAGAAAAATACGGAGATTAATACGGATAACTGGGATGCGTTCCCTGCAGTGGATCAATGGCCCACTTTAGGACAGTAATCTTCCCTCTCTCATTAGAGGGGATTATAACTGCATTCTTAATCAGCAAGACAAGAAAGCTGGCAAGCCTTTTATCTTTAGTAAGTGGGTGCAAGACATATTCGATTTTATGTTCCAGCATGATTTTCACAATTTGGGATTTACAAGTCCGAGATTTACCGGTGCAACAACAGAGATTGCAATAGTAGAATTTGGGTCATACATGACCGCATCATTGCCAACTCAGCCGCCTTACAACTTCTCCTACCCGCGGCCGAATGAGCTTGGCCCATTTTAGGACAGTAATCTTCCCTCTCTCATAAGAGGGGATTATAACTGCATTCTTAATCAGCAAGACAAAAAGCTGGCAAGCCTTTTATCTTTATTAAGTGGTTGCAAGACATTTTCGATGTCATGTCCCAGCATGATTTTCACAATTTGGGATTTACAAGTCCGAGATTTACAGCTGCAACAACGGAGATCGCAATAGTAGAATTTGGGTCATACAAGGCCGCATCATTGCCAACTCAGCTGCCTTGCAACTCCTACCCACGGCCACCACGAAGCATCTAGTGAGACTGGTGTCTGATCATTGCCCGATTTTGTTGGACTTGAAGCAACTAGCTTTCCAAAGTTCGAGAATAATCCAGTTCAAAAAAATGTTGCTTTCCTTCCCACGGCTTGGCACATTGTCAGGTCTACCTGGCCCAAAAATGACTTTGGTTCCTGTGCTGAGATTTTGCAAAAGAAGAGTCGACGCACACTTAGAGCTCTTTTTCTTTTGGACTAAAAGCCAGTTGAAGGAGGTGGAAACCCAAAAATCTGTCCTTGAGGCCGAAATCCCCTAGCTCTAGGAGAACGATGGGACAAATGATGGCATCCAACTGGCCGAGAAAACTAGGTTGTGAGCTGCTTATCACGCTCCGCCAATTTTAAGAAATTGGCAAGACAACTATGGGATGAAAGATTCTAGAAAAGACCAGATGGATAAGAGCAATCCAAGTAACTCTAAAAGATTTCAACACATTCTGGAGAATGTTAGAAGGAAAAGCTCTAAGGATAACTCAAGAATAACCTATAAAAGTTCAGGACTATGTATAAGAGAATAGTGTAGAACTATCTAGAAACTAGATAATTTTAATGTAATCTAGAAAGATCTCTTAAGCTTGGGGAGGACTATAAATAGGAGTCCCTCCCCATCATTTGGAGGCATCCAAGGTTCCAAACATTCAAATGTTGTAATCACTCTTTCTTAGTGAAGTGTTTATTTCTCCAATATTTCTTCCTATTCTTCATCCAAGAGTGTTGTGTGCTTACAAGTCCAAGAATTGTGAGGGTCAAACTGATTTAGTGTCAAGGAAGGGCGCTAAAGCCGCACTAGTGACTTGAGATAAATTAGTCAATGACAGTTGGTATCGGAGTCTTGATTCGAAAGTATGACGGAGAGCGTCAGAGAGCATGTAATGGAGTCTGAAGCTAAAGTGAAAACATCTCAACAAGGGTGTGGTCGTCGGGAGCAACGAGATCCAGTCACATCCAAATCACATGAGAGGTCCAAGGAGATCATGCACGGCTTTGATCCGCGCCTTGCTCGAGTGGAGGAGACAATGATGAGATAGAGGCCCGTATAGAGAATATTGGTTAAAAGGTTGATGGACTCGAGAATGAGGACATCACAATCCATTCGATGATCAAAGGTATGATGCTTTGGCTCGAGGAGTCTATAAGGGAACAAATGACTAAGATGGGGGAAGATTTGATGGGGGAGCTCCAGAAGGTACAAAGAGCCCATGAAGAAGAGATGAGCGGCATACGTGCTAGCTTGGAGGAAATGTGTGGAGATATCTCGATATGCAAGAGGACACTAGCAACACCCACCAACTTTGAAGTTTCAAAACCAAAGAGTTTTGAAGGAGCTCGCAACATGAAAGAAGTGGATAACTTCTTATGAGGACTAGAGCAATATTTCAGAGCGATGGGGATTACGGGTGAAGAAGCAAGAATACAATTAGTGCTGTCAAAACGGCTCGTTGTTCACGAATAGCCCGTGTTCGGCTCGTTCGCTAAGTTAAAGAGTCGAACAAGAACAAAGATTTGTTTGTTCCTGTTCGGCTCGCTTTGACTCGAAATACTACTCATCAATATATATATATATATATTGATGAGTATTATAATTAATTGACTTCATGGAAACAAAGAATTATAATCAATTAAAAGTATTGATTCAAAAAATTGAATAGAAATTATTAAATTAGATCCAAATGATGTTTTAAAATAAATGATAATTTTTTAAATATCGTCCCAACCCTTAACATATTATGGCTACGTGATTCGGTTGTCAAAACAACTCTTTGTTCATGAACAGCTCGTGTTCGGTTCGCTAAGCAAACGAGCTGAACACGAACACAATTTTTTAGCTCGAAATATAAACGAGTCGAACACGAGTTGTTTACACCCCTAATACAATTTGCAGTTCTTTATCTCTCAGACATTGTTATGTTGTGGTGGAGAAGAAGGCATGAAGATATAGAGAAAGGTGTGTACACCATATCCACCTTTGATAACTTCAAAATACTGTTAAAGAGACAGTTTTACCCTAGAAATACAGAGGATGAGGCCAGAGCCCGATTGCAAGGGCTCAAGCAAACGAGATCGATTCAGGAATATATTAAGAAGTTTACTAGCCTATCCTTGAAATCCTTGAAATGTCAGACAATGATGCTTTGTTCAACCTCATGGATGGACTCCAACAATGGGTAAAGATTGTGCTTAAGAGGCGTGGAGCATAAGATCTCGCTATTGTCATCACCGTTGCAAAAAACTTGGTCGACTATATAAAGAAGACTACAAAGTCAAAATAAAAGAATAGTAACTATGTAAAAAGTGGGGGAAACAAGGATCAACATAAGAAAGAGAGTCGTCACGAATCGACCCCATCCATGGCAAATGACAGAGGGAAGTCTAACAGCAAAACCAGAACACATAGCAACTGCTTCCTTTGTGGAGGACTTCATTGAGCAAGGGATTGCCCTCAGAAGAAGGCTCTAAACTCTCTCATTGCAAACCATCAGTAGTAAAGTGGTAATACAACGACACAAGTAGGGGCTACACAACCGCTGAATGGGATGCAAGCTCCAACAAAACCCCAAGCAAAGAGATTACTCTTTGTGGAAATGGTAATAGGCGGGAAGACTACTAGAGCAATTGTGACACGGGTGCTTCTCACAACATCATCTCCGCAGAAGAAGTAAAAAGTTTTGATTTTCAGATGACTGAAAGAGGAGGCTCCATCAAGATGGTCAATTCAGCTGTAAGGCCAATCCATGGAATAGTCAAGGGAGTAAAAACCAGTATTGGACCGTAGTTAGGTATCTTAGATTTCTCTGTCATTCTGATTGATGATTTTAAAATTATTCTAGGGATAAACTTCTTGGATCAAGCAAATTATTCTCAAAGATGACAAGTGCTAACAAGCAGGAAGTCAAAATGTTGTCGGCCATCTAATTTAAGGAGGTCATTCCACGAGATGAAGGGAGCTACTTGGCTATTCTTCATGACTCCAATGAGGACGGGAAGCCACAAGATGGCATGCCAAGAGAAGTGGTGGTAGCGCTTAAGGAATATAAAGTTGTTTCAAAAGAACTGCCAAAAAAGGAGAAAGTTCATCGGATTATGCTGGAACTAAGGACTAGGTCGTCAGCCATGAAGTTTTGTTGCATGGTACCCCATACAACAAGGGAAAAACCCAAGTTTGTCAAATCTGTGAGCAAGCAAAGGGAGCTGGTCTAAGAGTCACTACGGATAAACAAGAAAATGAGTCATGAAGACGCAAGGAAAAAGAAAAAAAACTAACGATATCAAGTGAAAGTTGCGATGAGCGCATTGCAAGTTTAAGTGAGGGAGAGTATCACGCTCCACCATATTTAAGAAATTGGCAATACAACCATGAGATGGAAGATTCTTAAAAAAATCAGATAGAGTAATCCAAGTAACTCTAGAAGATTCCACCACAATTTGGAGAATATTAGAAAGAAAAGCTCCAATGATAACTCAAAAATAACCTTGAAAGGTATAGGACCATATATGTATATAAGAGAATAGTGCATAATTATATAGAAACTAGACAATTTTAATGTAATCTAGAGAGTTCTCTTAGGCTTAGGGGAAGACTATAAATAGGAGTGTTGTGTGCTTACAAGTCCAAGAGTTGTGAGGGTTAGGCTGATTTAATGACAAGAAAGAGCGTTCAAATTGCACAGGTGACTTGGGATAAGTAGTTTGTGACATGCTGCTCATGAGCTTAGTGTCACCTTTGCCCGGATCACGACGTGGTGGAGAGAGAGCCAAGATCTGATGGCTTAATGAAGGTATTCAAATTCTAGGTTCTTTCACTCGGTGGCTTAAGCTTGATATAAAAACAAGCAGATCAATCAGCTAAAGCTTGAAGACAGGAGTTTTTTTGATGATACAGATGTCATTCTAAATTTCTTTTTGGAATTTTTTAAAAGAAAATGGAATAGAGCTTCTATCAAGCAAACCAATTGGTTGATTTTTTCCACAAAAAGTTGTTCTCTTGCGGACCATTCCAACCATCTCACAACAATTATTACGAATGACAGATTTGACAACCATTAAGGAGATGGGGTCCTAATAGGGCCTCGGGTATTGATGGCATCACTTCTTTTTACAAATTTTTTTGGCCTATCATTAACAAGTGCTTAATACAATCCAAGAGTCCACTTACACCATGCCCCTAGAGTGGAAGGAGTCCCTTGTTTTGCTTCCCAAAACAAAACAGGCTGATTCTCCCAATATGTTTCGGCTAATCAGACTATGCACTGTTATATACAAGGTGGTGGAGAAAGTCCTAGTCAACCGCTTGAAAAGAGCGTTACCAGCTCTTACTTCAATCGAACAAGGTGCCTTCATACCAAATTTGACTATTTCAAACCAGTGTCTTATTGCGTAGGAAATGATTAACAAACTCAAAAATTCATCCATTAATTCTGGTCTTATAGCTATAAAAATTTATATGGAGTATGTCTACGACAAAATGAATTAGGCCGCTCTCCACGAGGTCCTTGATACTTGGGGATGTCCGGAGACTTTCAAGAGGTGGATTCTCCGATTTGTGGATCATCTGAGATTTTCATTACTCATAAACGGGAAGCTGCCTCCTTGGATTTATGCTAATTGTGGATTTTTTCAGGGGTGTCCGTTCTCTCATCTTTTCATCATTTGCTCTGAATTGCTATCCATGACCCTCTCTCAATGTGCGCAACATATTGGCGTCAGCCTTGCTAACGACTCTCCCACCATTTCACATTTACTCTTACGCCGACAACATCATGCTTTTTTTGGAAGCCATTCTTAAGTCCCCTAAGCACCTCATGACCATCCTTCATGATTATTGCAACTGGACGGGTCAAAAAATTATCACTACCAAGTCGGCGGTCATCTTTGGCAAAGCCATACCAAAATGGAAAAAATAGAAGATTTCACATTTTCTTCAATGGAACAGATTTAATGAGCTCGGTACCTAGGCACCAAGATTGCACTAAGGAAACTCAACGGGGTTGATTACTCCCATCTTATTCAAAAGGTTGTTGCCACCATCAATGCTTGGGGTATGAGATATTTATCCCTAGTGGGTCGGACCACTTTGATCAATTCCTCGCTTCTTGCTATGTCGATGTATCTTATGTCTCATACTAAAGTGCCTCTTAGTGTTCTCGAAGAAATCGAGAAGTTAGGTAGAATGTTACTATGGAAAAAGAACCAAAACCAACCAGACATTCAATAAGTTCCTTAGAACATGTTATGCCTTCCAAAAAAGCTTGAGGGCCTGGTTTTTCATGCACTCAAGGCTTGGTGTGGTCCTTTGCGTGCCCAAGGCTTGGCATGATAAAGAGTCCTTACCCCATAAATGACTATAAAATAAGTATTGATCTAATCTTTGGGAAAATAATAAAAAATGTGGCACGTCTAATACCTGGAAGGTACTATGCGATGGGGTCAATTTGTTCCAAACCATTATGTGATGGTGTATAGCCAATGGAGACAACATTGATGCACTTAATAATGCTTGGATTATGGATTTACCAATTTCTTAATGACCATGTCCAACCAATATTAACAACCCGAAAGAAATTAGGCTTTCAAACTTCATCAATAATGGGGCGTGGAAGGCTCGTGATGTTTACAGGACTTTCGACATGGAAATAGATAGCATGGTTCTGTATACTGAAATCCATTGTGAGCTTAGTGAGGATTGAATTGAGCTTAATTGTAAGCACTCCAGGCAAACAATTATAGCACTCGCTTTTGCTGCTTCTTTTAGCCAAGCTGAAATGGATTACGCTTGGCTCAATAAACTCCATTTACACCTGAGGGAGCTGTTTTCTGATGGTGGTTGATACATGATGCCATCCCCACACGCGTGTGGCTGGAGAAAAGAAGCCTTTGCGATTACCATGTCTTGCCCATGGGTATGCTCCGGTATCAAGAACAGAAACCCTATTTCTACTAATTGCTTGTTTTTTTGTAGGGTCGTAAGTATCATGAGAATTTGGGGCATTTCTACACCCAGTTTCTGCAGCTTTGCGACTACCATCAAGCAGCTTCAGATCGTGAGCAAGCATTGCTATAGGCAAGCCTGATGCTATTCTTACATCATCCACTTTTGTTGGCAGCCCGTAATGTCATACACATCCAGGCTTATAGCACTCTCACGATCATTGCAACTTCCATTTTTGAAGCACTCACTCGATCTTATTTTTTTTCTTTTCCGGGAGTAACAGGGATACTAGCCAACCCTTTGGGTCGGTCATACACTCTTTGATGGCTTAAAGTGAACATTGATGGGGCCCTTCTTCCCTCTAGAGCATTGCAACGATACACAAGTAGATCTCCAGCTATTCGCACTGTGTGAAACAAGGATTCAAAGTTAAGGGCATCATGATTGAAATAGTTAATGTGAATACTGTCAAGTTCTTACAGTCCAAATATGAAAAAAGACAATTGGTAGCAAAGCCCGCATAAGGCCTAGAATTAGCCTTTCTCTTGAATTTCAAGCAAGTTGTTTTTTTTTTTAATTTGCCCCATGCTTGTAATAGAGCCGCTCGTTTTTGTGCTAAGTGTGCTCTTACTTGTTCTTTATTTTTGTTGCACGTAGATGATGTTAGAAAACTCTCTATTATACTTGTAGATGACAAATCTCACTTCTCTACATTATAGGTGCATACATGGATAGTTTTTGTAACCTTTTAAATTTTTAATGCAAAATGCAAAATTTCAAGAAATAATATAAGAGATATTAAAGAGATCCTCACGCAGATAGGATATTAAAAATAAAAGAAAATAAAATTAATATTTTTACAGAGATAGAATGAATCTGAGGAAAAGGTAGTCTTTGAGATGGCGATAAGCAGAACAATTACATAATTTGTCATATTCCATGTTAAAAGTATGACATGACAATTTCAATGAACATGTGATAATAAAGAATAAATGTTACATGTAGGACAAGAAGTAGAAACTTGACTGTTGAAAAAGAAGAATTTGATATAGACGATGATGCGGTTGGTAAAAATGATTTTGAGTTGAGATGAATGAATGCCTTAAAGAGGTGGGAGGAGAGGTATAAACAGAAAAAATAGCATAGCCAGATGAAAAAGAAAGGACTCGATCCCATTGGAGTATGTGAACAGGTCATATCCTCATTCCATCATCAACCACCATCTAGGGCTGTCAAAAAAGCTCGTTGTTCGCGAACAGTTCGTGTTCGATTCGCCAAAGCGTTCGTGTTCGATTCGTTCGATAAGCAAACGAGACGAACACGAACAATTTTTTTCGTTCGGTTTGCTAAACGAACCAAACACGAACAGTGATGCGTTCGTTCGTGTTCGAATCGTTATTGTTCGAAATAAAAAAAA
>NW_018165427.1:117667-118619 GCF_001263595.1 Phalaenopsis equestris
ATGCCCTTGGCTGCTGCAATACTGCACGAGTCAATTAACTCCACGGCCTTCCAAATTATATGAATAAGGCTGAAGTCCAATTTCTTTTAAGAATGAACAGGCTTTTTGTAATATCATGTATTCTTACATATGTTAGAATGAACAGGCTCAAGTAGCAAATGCTTTTCGAACGATCACAACAGGTTTCTTCCTCTATTGTAATAGCTTTTGTACATAAATTTTATGTTATCTTCCTCCTTTGTCTGAAGGTTTTGATAGAGCATAGCTTATAGTGGGCTCCTTGTTGAGTTAGATGTTGTGCACATCTAATGCAGACCTGATTCAAATTCTGTGAAAATGCCCTCTCACAGCAACTTGGGTTGCTTTGATGATAGAAAAAACTAAATTGATGGAAGAGGAAGGATTGGACATTCTTTTTGGTTTTTGGACATTCTCTCTTTATGTTAGCAAATTTTGTTATGCTCTACAGGAAATCCTACAGGCGTATATCTTGTGAAAGGTGAAACAATTTTTAAAAGTTGAATTTTTTGTCAGCTAGCATTATAATTTATAAGTCCTTGCTTATTGGCAGCCTTCCTTACAAAGGAGTTGAGTATATTATCTTCAATTCTTTGCACATTATAGCCAGAGCCAGAGGTGATAACCTTTTTTTATTACTACTCCTATGATATTTAATAGGAAATACTGCTATTGATTTGGGAAGTAATAATCTCTTATCTGAAAATGAATCTGAAATATTTCAAGTGCCATCTTGTATTCTGTTTATACTTTGGTAGTTATAGTTGGTTCAATTGTCATATTGTATTATGTTTATAGTTGGTGCAAGTTCCATCTCGTGCAAATAATCGCTGCAGTGAACCTGTTTTATTTTTTACAGTGAGGAGGTGTTGAGCATAAAATAGTTCATAATTGGAAACTTCATTTGGGCTGGAAAGTTTTTGGCAGCCTGAAT
>NW_018165427.1:118719-169540 GCF_001263595.1 Phalaenopsis equestris
AACAATTTCGAACACGAGCCTATTTCAAACAAACAGGAATTCAAACGAACCGAACACGAACATGAGCACTGTTCGTTCGTGTTCGGTTCGTTTACACCCCTACCACCATTAATTATAAAAACAGCCAAAATTTCATAGACAAACCTGCTAAAATTAAGATAAATAACAAACATATTCAAATGTCAAATGATCATTTTATTCCAAAAATTAGTAAATGGAACATAAAAACAATGGCATCATTATCATCAACATAAATAATTAAATAAAGTTTACGAATGCTCATTTCTAACTTAGTTGCCGACTAATCTTCTGAGGCACTAAGCATATTCTTCACAACCCATTTTAAACAAATTCTATCCATGCTACACTCGGTCAGCTTCATCTCCTTTCTACTTCTAATTTTTATTTCTAATAGGTCTATAATTGACCAAATTAAATTTGTATATAATTTTGTTCTCCATCCTAACACCAATCTTAACTCTAGAAAATTATTTCCTCATCAATATCCATATTCTTCTAAAAGATAAATCAAATAACATATCACACCTAGGTATCACTTTCATTGGATGATAATTATTAAAATCACTCCAATTAAAACTAAATATCATGTACTCAGCTCGTCCTTCTACCAATTCTACACCCAATAACTTCTTAATGTTTTCCCCCATCATTGTTAAAAGCCAAACAGCACATGAGCAACAAGATCATTGTAAAACAAAAGAATCATTGTGTGCTCTTAAGTGCAGTAAAAGCAAAGAAAGGGATTGAAGCGCTACAAAAACGAGTACACATGCATACCCAGCATAGCAATGGCGGTATGTATGCTTAACCTATTAACTCATGGTTACTAAGTTTTATATATGCCAAATCAAGGCTTCAAGAAAGCTTCAAAAACATATATATATATATGTTGATAACATAAGCACATGTATACTCTGGTTTTCCTCATTTATAGCAGTAGAGTTTTACTTGCAAGATCTTCCCTCCAGTGAAAATTTAAAAAGCAGGTTTTTTTTTTTTTGGTGAAAAGTGAACCGAAAAGAAAATTAAAAAACATCATTATTGCTGGTTTAACTGGCGACAATAATCTGATTCGACAAATGCAGTTTGCTACTGGGGACAAAATATTTTAACTTTTTAATCAGAAATTTAATAAATGTATGTTGTTAATATCGTAAATGTCCACTATTACCTAGTAAATTTTTCAATTAGCTTCATTCTCCTTGAAAGAGAAAACATAAACAATCTCTTGTAGAGCATAACCGATGATCACCATTGCCATAAATTTATGAAGCTACAATTTATCTTGTTCATCTTCCTTGGTAGAGCAAAGAGCTCTCCAAAGTTAGAGATCCGCCAATGAACATTGTGGGTGACATTGCAGAAAAAGTATACAAGCTATCAGGCCCAAAAAAAGAATTCAATTATCTGCATTGCACTGACATAGCTACTAAATTTACTTGTTTAAAAAAATACTTTTTATAAAATAAATAACAACAGATGGTTATTAAATTTATTTTAAAAAAAATTAAAAATCTTTCATCATCAGTTTAGCAGACAGCATTTGCCATCTCATATTATTCTTGTTGATTAAACCAACGACTTGTTTTACAAGAAAAAAATCATTCCGCTTTTCATAAATTCCTCCTTTGCTATTCCAATTGATAAATATGTTTCTTCCTCCACCCTTTATAAACCCATTCTCCCACATGCTTGTCATGTAAACTAATTTTTTTTCTTTATATTCTACTGTTGTTGCTCCTATGGTTATTTCATTTCATCAACTTCTCTTTGAGGCTTAGTTCTTCATCTCTCTGTGTGATTATTTGCCTCTCCAGTATTCCCTACTTCTTACATCAACAATCAAGTAAATGTGCTTCTTCCTCCACCATCGCTCGTGCATCCTCCATCTACGCACCATCAAACATTTCTTTTACTCGAATGCTCTGGTAGCTTTCATCAACTTCAAGCCTTCGCCTTTGCATCTTACAGGTTTAATTTTATCTTGCTCATTATCATGCACTAGCTTTGTCATTGATTGAAATGTTGTAAATTATTTTATATTATTATGTGCTACATAAGTTAAATTTTTTTATAACTTGTATTTCCTCGGCTTCAGAAGTTGAAGATATCCACAAATTGTTGAATGTGCGCTTCTATTGATAAAAGCATGCCCTTTACGCTTCCAAGCAAAAAAACACACTGTACTTCATCTTGTGTTTTGCAAGTTCAAATTAGTATTTTTCTTTATTGTTCAAACTTACTTATTTTAGCAAATATCTTACTAATTAAAGCATACACCAAAATACGTCACTTCAAATATCTTTCATAAGCATTACATAACCAACAAAAAAATATGAGCTCAATGTTGATTCTTGATGAACTAATACCATAATTAAAAAAAAAACTAAGAAAAAAGCACACCTATTAATAATAACCAATGCTACTCCATACATATCTCCAATAACTTCACGCATTTATTCACACTCTACTTAAAGTCATACCAAGTCAATTCTTAAAAGGCCTTAAACTATGGCTTAAGATCAATAAACCACATAAAGATTCTTCATCTACTCTATCTACTTTTTTTCATTATTTACAGCAGCAAACAATTCTTTTATAGCATCTCTCTCTAATATGAGATCAAATTACTTTTTCAAAACTAATTCAGTTTTTTTTTTCTTTTTCAATTCTATAATTTATTACTCTCATCCGTAACTTCATTAAATGAATAATAAATTTAAGTCATCTATAATTGATACAACCTCCAGTTTATTCTTTATCCCCAAATATTAAGTCCAAAATACATCTCCAATCATTTTACAATATCATGGTTATCAGAGTTCCGTTTAAAAGGTTTATCTAAAGCAATTACTCTCATCCATAACTTCATTAAACGACTAATAAATTTAAGTCATCTATAATTGATACAACCCCGAACATATTATTTATCCCCAAATACTAACCCCAAAATACATCAACAATTATTTGGCATTTATCATAGTTTTCAGATTTTAATTTTTTTTAATTAATCTATAAAATACCTCGTTATTCTGTTCATCATATTCTTCAAAAATAAATTCTAAAAGTATCACCTTCAACCTTCCACAATGTCTTCATCTATAAATTGGATCCAACAAAATTTGCTTTTAATGTATCGAATTTCAACAGAATCTATAAAAATTTTATCTCTTGCCTTAATCATCTACATATCTCAAATTCTATAAAAGTATCAAAAGCTATAATTTTTTGCTTTGTAAAATAAACTCTTTACAAGCTTTCTAGTTTTCATATGATCACCAAAAGCCTCAAAGTACCTAGTTTTTTAAAACACACGCTTCTTTTCTATAAGAAGATTTTATACCACCTCACTCCATCACGTATCCTCATAATTGTAAGGTTTCTTCTTTCTAGTTCAACAAATCTTAACAAATCCACCATTAATAATCGCATGTGACAAAGTAAATAACAATAAAAATCATATGTAACTTAAGATTATGGTATGGATATGAGAAACAACATGAAATGGCAAATGAACAAGGCAAAATTAATTAAGGCAATGACTCAAAACTAAGGATTAAAATTCACACTTCATCAATCCCCTATGTTATGAAGAATAGGAAATGCATCAAAAGAAAGAATAAAGAAAAATTAATAAATTCAACAACATTACTTAAAGGGCATCATCATTGATCCGCATAAACAATATCATCAACACTAGAATGATATCTTTGTAACCCTAGAGAACTTCATCCATAGCAAGAGTCAATAATCACTAATTCTGCATTACTGAGAAAAGAAAGTAAATTGTTTCCCCATATTTTATCATTTAAGCTTATGGTTGGGTTAGCTTGGGTAAAGAATTGGGCAGGTTGTGCTAAACAAAATTGGGTGGGCTTGCGTTTGAGTATGTCAAATTAGGATTTAGTGTAAAAATTTGCATTGGATAGAATTTAAGTGAAAAGGAAAAGAGGAAATGCATGCTTGAAAGGGGGAGGATTGGATAAGTTGATTGCTGCATAAATCATATATGATATGATGGTTATTTAAAAGAGATGGGCAAAGCGGGTAAAAGTTATGTGTAAATAACTTCTCCGTTTATTCAAATTTGAATTTTAGCTTCATATTTAAATTGAAAATACATATTCATATATACATAACTTCATATTCAAAATATGAATGTTCGAATTTTTCTAACTTAAATTTGCCAAAAAAAAAAAATTAAAATTTTTTTTTATTTTGTGGTCTGTTGCAACCAATCTAATCGCCAAAAAAAAAAAAAAATTAAAATCTTTTTTATTTTGTGGTCTGTTGCAACCAATCTAATTGAGTGGTGGAGGGGTGTAGTAAAAACCACAAATTCAAATAAAGAAGAAGTAGAGAATTTTGTGAAGGAAGTTGTGAAAAAGTGTAAGTTTTCATTTTTTTTTTTTTTTTTTTTTTTTTTTTTGGTTGAGCTTAGGAGAGTGGGCCGGAGTGGAAGACTTCCGGTGGTTTCTGGTAAGCTGGTGACTGTCACTAGCCAAATTGCTAAACGGATAGAAAGCGACATGGCAAAAAATGCAGCTACATTAGTATGCTATATACATAATCAAGAACAAAAATGGCATGAGGGCAGCAGAAAGGTGACAAAAAAAAAAGAAGCAGAAAATGAGCACAGAAGCGGGGAGCAGTAAAAGGAAAGATATAGAAAATTAGATGGATCGTGGAAGAAAAAATTATGTTCCAGGTGTAACAATCAAAATCCTGCATAAATAGACAGCATGTAGCAGCGACTATAAAAGTAATGGTGAAACAAAATACTTTGATTGTTGAAAAAGGAAGAATGCAATGCCGATGACGAACCAGAAGATAAAGACAAGAAAAGGAAGAAGAAAAAATTATAGAGAGAAAACCTCATGGTTTAACAGTTAGGAAAAAGAAGGAAATCATCTCCACTGAGGATTCCATCAATCATCTCCAATTTACACAAGGTTAAATATTCATAATAGTAGCCACAATTTCATATATATTCTAAACATCACTATATTGACATAAAGAGAAGCTTGTTCCAATGTGAAAAATTAAATCAAAACACAGGAATGACAATTGTAATAATAATGACATAATCATGTTACACTAAAGACTAACTATAATAAAAGAAACAAACGGGAAGCTAAACAAAACTAGATTGATAAACAAAACAACTCATAATTATGGACTGAAGTAGACGTCTCACAATGCATCATAATGATGAATAGAATTTGGGCATGGAAAAAGTCAAAAATAGATAAAACTTCACCAGCACGTCAAAAAGCAAAGACAGATTTTTGCTTATGAGATTGAGATTTCATCTAATAATTCTATATAATACACAACTATTAAGTTGCAGAAGCAGTAAACAAAAGATGCGTTAGGAAAGCGGGCACAAGAGTACAATAAATAAGAGCATTCAAAATTTGGGATACAGCCACGAACTTGGTGACAGTGTTCTGACATAGGTTCTGTCAAATTTTGTCAATGCACATCAGCAGAGAGTTTAGCCAGATGAATTCAGAATTTCAAGGAAGAATCAAGTTTTCTTCTTCTTGGTGATAATGCGGTTAAAATGTGCATAAAAAGGGTGCCGGAGTTGCTTAGAACCCGTTGCCCGTTAAAAGAACATAAGCTTTTCATCCTAGGTTTCAGGTGAACCTTTTAGGGCAAGCTAAAACCATCATATTGACTTAATTAAATATAATAATAATAAACAAAAATTTAGACATCCAATTATTATATACCATAATAATGGAAAAACTACAGCATTACATTTTCTCCCCAATGGAATTTAGTAGATAACGAGAAAAAAGGCAACCGTCAAAGCACAGTAAATATATTTTTTTGTCACTTGGCATACCAAAAACATGAGAGAACAACAGAGGGCTGAAAATCTACCCAGAATTTCTACAGAAAACCGGCATTTGTTTTTGCTAGAATACTCTAAGAAGATATATAAAAACAGCTAATAAGCAAGTAAAGTGAGAACATGAACGCCTTAAAAGGCCGATTTGGTTAATATAGATGGAAATGGAAACCGAGAAATGTGCTATTGGATCGAAACAAGAAAGGAAAACGAAGGCAAGGTAAGAAGCATGCAGTAATTTGTGTCCACATTTTTACAGAATTACTTGTTTGTATAAGCTACTCAGAAGTGGACAAGAGAGCTATGCACACCTTCATCATAGAATATATATCATCAACACAATCACACACACACACACACACATATGTATATGTATATCAATATATATAAAAGAAGCAATACATATTACAATGTAAACAACACTATCAATAGAAAATGTATATTATGCTATCAATGTTCTAAAATGATAAATGCTATATGAAATAACTTTCATATATGCATGAATTCACCCATAAAAACATATGCAGGCATACAAACACCAAATGTCTATACGTCCGAAGATATGCATTGATACATCCATAATTAGACCTGAGAAATGTGTCTTGACAAATGTCAGATCTTGGGATAGGCTTAAAATAGGTGGCTAAACTCCAGCCAAGGACATCAAATTTTAGAGAGATGGTAGAATAAAAAATTTCTTTGTACATCCCAAGAGACAAATGATAGGAACAATTTATTGAGTGAGGCTTCAGTCCCCCAAAAAATCCACAAAATAAAACCTCCTTTTTTCTGTACCGTAAGCTTATGCCGCGCTATCAAAAGTGGACTGCATAACCACAAAAGCTTATGGCAAAAGAAAAAATATATGAGATTTTAAGCGTGGATGCCTTAGAAAGTATATGAGTAAAGTATTATTCTAAATAATTTAACTGAAATTTAAAAATGAATTGGATATCTATAAAGTAAAGGTTTACCAACAAAAATCTACTCATCAATGGCCTGATTCTGAAAAAAATAAAAAAAAATAAAAAAAGACTGCACCTCATTTTTCACAAAAATAGAGCTTGGTAATCACAAAAACTAGCTTCATGCACTCGTTCTACGCCGAAGAAGAAAATTTTAGGTGATAACGAACCCCAGATCACTTCCAAAAATCATAACAACTGGGGGCTTCTTCGTTCGAGCTAATTATGAAAACCTTTGTCACTCGCTATGCAGCCCAAAAAAGACGAATCAAAATGTTCATCCTGCAGAATTCATCTACAATAAATTTTACCTCAATTTACAAAGCAAAGTTTGAACTTCAAAGCATTTTCTGATTACGTGGGGTTAAGCAACTATATTTATTCATGTAAACTGAATCAAATAAAAATTTCACAACCACAAAATGTAGTACTAAACATAAACTATGTGGACATAACACATGCTAGCTCCTTATTATAAAATTGCATTTAGACAACCTCAAAATTTAAATCTCCCAAACGTACATTGGTATCAATATTTTGACTTTATACTTAGTAAAAAAAATAAGAGCTATAACACTTAGCCATACTAAAACCAGAATAATGCATCAATGCTAAGCATCGTGTAAAAAGTTCTTAAAGTTGTACAGACACTTTTTTCAAAACATGGTTAGTGAATCTAGTGTCATGCCCAATATTACAACAAAGAATCAATAAGTGATAGCATAGGTAACACGCTATATATCAAATGCTTGAGCCCCAAAATCAAGCATGGAGCCCGTTATGGAAAAATATGCTAAGACTAAGGGGCCATTTGGTTTTTTGTATTACCAAGGTAATGTTAAAAAAATGCATTGATTTTCAAAAGTTTAGTGCCTGGTTGACGAAAAAGAATTGTTGTGTAAAATTTAATGTATCTAAAAATTATCCTTTTATTCAATCAGTGACTCCAAAACTCAACAGATTCCATCAATTTTCAAATACACTGCACAATCTACCACCATTGTCACCCATCATAGCCACCAACAGCTGGCCACAGCCTCCAACTTCCTACCTTAGCCTCGACCGTAGGCTGTCGGCTGGTATCCACTACTTTTATCATCGAGCATTACATTGAATTTATCTTTACTTCAAACCAAACACCAGAAAAATATCACACGTGTTTATATTACACTAAAAAAAAAAAACTCTAAAATATTTGAAATATAAAATATTTCAATAACACGGCATTTATTTTACTCTACATTCCTTCTTTTAACAGATCAAATGGCCCCTATGTAATTTTAAAAGCCAACTAGCCTCCTATTGCAGCAAAGCCAACATGCTTATCCAAAGTAACTTTGGAAACATGTGATATTCTCTTCTTACTCCAAGAGATAGCTCCTCAATCTATCTAAAATGTATATCCAAAAGTGGATTAGAGCTGATCACCACCATTAGTTCAATTAGTATAAACAAATAGCCAAACTCAGATCTTCAGAATATAGCATAAAGCTAAATCGGTAACATGCAATAATATATCTAAAATACCTTGCCAGTTAATAAGACACATGTTACTATAGGATTGGGCAAAGCACATCACAATATACTTAAACAAATGATTTGCATTTCAGTAAGAAATGCTAGACAATTCATTTTTCTTTTCCACTTATTTAAGGCATTCTACACGGCTTAAAATGCACCCTGTTTCCACGAACTAATAACAAATGTGAATTAATCATTCAAAAAGTAATCATTCTAAATCATGCAAAAGCCTTTTGATTTAGCCTCATAGAGCAAGCCAAGAAACTAGTCTCGAATAATTTTCACACCTAGCACATGATTACTTCTTTAAATTGTGCGCCAATTTTCCTCTCCCTCTTGAGACTTTCAGGGCACCTTTCAACTACCTCTTGTAGACTCTACTGCTTCTCTTTGTTGGCTTTCAGAGATTATATGCTGTAATTAAGTTTACTTTCAAGGGGTCCTCCAATAATTTATTTAGTACCAATCACCAAAATAGCACATCATTTTTTCCCACATAAGAAGGCATTTGATTCTATTGTATCAATAAAGAACTAGAAACTTTATCATATAATTTTTTATAAAGGTAATAAAAAAACGCAAAATAGTCAATATGACAAGAAAAAATCAAACAAAAAAGCTTGCTAGGCCAAAAAAGCTAAGAGTTTAAAGCACAGGCTTGCAATTTAATATATCTCTAATCTTCTAGTCATTTCATCCTTTAATGATTTCCAAATGATAAGATCCTAAAATTCATTAACTCCATCAACTAGTTGTTGGCCATTCATGCATTCATCTTAACTAGCACACAATAATCTTTAATCCATTCAATCATTTCAATTTTCTCAGCCAATTGAGAACATGTATTGCATCATGTGCATGTTACTATTTTATCAAACAATTGAATTATTAGTTCTAAGTAAGAATTGAATGTCCATAAAAGTTTAAGAATTAAGGGAAAAGTAAGATTGCATATGCTTAAGAATTGCACTTGCAAATTCATCTTTTTACATTCTCAAAAAAATATATATATGCTTGCTATGCTAAATAGGATCTTGGAATATTATAAAAAAGGAACATAACAATTCATTAAATGTGGGTTCACAAACCATAAAAATCTTGTGTTATAATAAACACTTTGAATAAACGATACTCGAGCTATTTATGTTTCAAATAGTATTAGCTAATCATAAACTCAGCTGAATTAATAATATAATTAAATCATATCAAAAGCATTTAGAATTAAAATAAAAATAAAATTATATATAAGCAAATATTCTAACTGTAAGAAAATAATTAGCTATTAAATAGCAGAACCGTATTATTCTAGCTTAGATCATAGAACTGCAATGTTCAACCATAACTGAATAGTTGAAAATTCTGTTCAATAAATTATAATAAACTTTTTATTTGATATATATTAATTAAATATAAAAAAATTCTTTAATACGATAATTTTGTTTATTTACAAAAAAATTATTACCATAAAACATCTTCTTTCATTGCTATTAACAAAAGCTATTATTATTAAAATTTTATATAATTTTAAAAATATATAAATATTAAACAACTGAATTATATTGTGAAAGTAATAATTTTAAAATTTTATATCAATAATAATATATCATATTTGATCATTAGTATCATTAAAACTTAAGCAAATTACAAAACAATTATATTAACTATTTAGTGAAGTAATAGAATAATATATAAACATGCTATTTAAATACATTAACTTTTGTAAAGCATAACTAATTATTTGATAGTCATTATAATTTACAGTTATTATTCAAAACAGTTTTCAAAAGTTATTATAATATTAATATTGATAAGTACTGGTTGGCTATACAAGCAAAAGATTGCTTTACAAATAGTATTTTAATAAATCAAGTGAAAATACGTATTTGACTACTTTCATAAACCCATTTGTCCTTGCAAATATGAAACGGTCAAATGCATCCAAATTTATTCTCTCTGCAAGTTCTGTGTTATCTCAAAACAAAAAAGCTTCCAAACATGACATGAATCTACACCCTAAATAGAAGAGATGGGAATAAAACCAAAGTCCACCATAAATAAAAACAACAGTTTATAATTTTTTTAGGGAAATCCATTATAATGATGCACAATACAAATCAATAGACATCACAAGAAGTACTACCTCTAGTGACATGCAAATGCAGAAGGCAAGTAACAAAAAACTTACTTCTCCAGAATTATATATTTTGCCAGAGAAAACCCAACATGCATCGGACACAAGGCTCTCCCTCTCAGTTAGATGGAAAAAACAAAACAACAGAAAAACAGAAGCATAAGGCACGAGGCCAAGTAGATGAAGGCATCACAAATTAGTAAAGCTCACATTACCTGAGCAATTTCTTCACACTTCAGAAAACGATGTCAAAACCAGGGTACAAATGTGCTGAAGATGCTTGCCCAGTGAGACAGAACCTCCAAAAAGTGAGCAGTGCTATCTTTGAACTGCAGAAATAGAAGAAAACAAAACGATCTTCTTAGCACCTCATTCTTTCCTTGATGAAATGAGACTTTTCCAGTAAAGAAGACTAAAAATGACTCCAAACGATGAGACGTCTTTCCATTGGTATACTCATCAAATGCTTGAAGAGACAACAGTAAGCAAGTTGAAAAACAAAATGAGAAATGTCATAAAAACAATACAATCAGGAAATTTCAACGCAACCCAAACCAACGCTGAGAGATCCAAAACCCCATGGCAGGAAATTTCAGTCCACAAAGACCCAACCCTGACGAAAAGCAATAAAACAGCAGAAAACTTCAAAAACGATAAAAACTACCGAATCCGGCAAAAACAATCGGACTCCCAAATCCCCATCAAACGCATAAAGAAACCAAATCTATCGAAAGTAACAACCGAAACCCTACTCCCATTACCCTCCAAATCCACAAAATCAACAATCCCATGCAATACAAAAGAAAACAACATACGTGCACCTGCGGCGGACCAAATCACTGAATGAGCGGAAACTTCAACCAAGCACCCAAACTTCCCCAACACCCGTCGTAGACCCAGAAGCACTCCAACGTAAAACCCTAGTTTGACTGAATAGAACGCTCTCTTCGTACCTCTCCACTCCCGACGTAAAACAACCGCACGGAAACCCTGTTACTCTCCTTTTCCTCTCCGTTTCCACGGAATGTAGTCGGGGTTCGCCGCCGGGAGAAAAGGAGTGTAGCCGGAGGTTCGTTCTGAAGAGAAAAGAAAGAGATGCGAAAAGAACCCGAAATTGTGCAGCAGGGAACGAAAATTTCCACGGCGCGCCAGTCTTCATAAGCGCTACCAAAATTATGGGAAACTTTTACTATAAAAATTAGCCCTCATAATTGTGGGGCATATAGTCTAAATACATAGGAATTGTGTGGCTTGGATGCATATCTTCCTAAAAATTTTGCCCTATAATTGTTTTACATGTATAACATTGAGCTTTAAAATGTTGACCTTATGGTCTAAACTAAGGATGTAAATAGTTTCAAAAAAAAAAAATATTTGAAATATGATGCATACATAATAAAAATATTTAATTTTTTTATATTTTAAAAGTAGGCCCTAAGATGGAAAAAATATAAATGGTACCTATTAGACCTTTCGAAACCTTGGCACAGCATGTGTGCTAGTCATGATGCGATAGTTGGTATTGCCTGTTGAGACATCCTCGTGGGCAATACTCGCTAACGCAACGCGTCCAACAACGAGTTAGTCAGCTAACAAGCCAGCTTTGTTGTCGAAACAGTTGGGAATGCACATGCAGATGCAAAGTGATCCAGTGCATTGTGATCGCTCCGTCAGAGTAAGAGTGATCGCGAGATAGTGAATACTAGGCACAAACATACGGTGGCATATACTAGTGACGAATATGCCAATAATATGAAGATGTGTGTGCAAGACACCACACAGGTGATGTGTTTGGCCACATAGGGTATAGGATGCCGCAGGAGAGAATTACACATTGCTCCAATAATGACCAAGCATGCAGGCAAATGACAGTCACATACAAAGTGTAGCACATCATAAAAATAAACAAACACGCCCTCCATGTAAAGATGTGCTCATGATAGTGTGGGGTGATGTCACAAGGGATGAGAAATATGACTTGATATGACTCATGTGCCAAGCGGGTTCAGAGGCTAAGAAGCATGACTCGAGCTAAGTGAGGGATGTGCCAAGCGGGTTCAGAGGCTAAGAAGCATGACCCGAGCTAAGTGAGGGTGGGTCATATACCTTAGTGAAGTCAAATCGTGCATTTGGCAGGTTCAAGGGCTAGGAAGCATTACTTGTGCCTAGTGACAATGAGAATTACCTACAACATTCTAAAGTGTTGTCGCAGAGGAGGTAGTGTAGTCCTCGTCAGAGAGAATTACACACCGTGTAGGCTTGATATGCAAGACGTCCCCAAAGAAGACATAAGAGTACTGAAATGAATGTGTAAGAACACAATCTCATGTGCAAAACAACATGCACATACAAAATGTCATGCAGACAAGCGTGTAAGAGTGAAAGGTTCAAGTACAAATACATATAGTGTGGTGCACAGCGACATATTAGAATGTAAAGAAAGTAGTTGCAAGAGGTATTGTGCCTGATCGGGGCACAGAGACAACATAAGATACCCCTGATTATGGCAGAAGTTTTTTACTCCTTGGTATGTGAACTATGTCACGTTGTCAACAGCCCATACCGACGAATTAGGTCCATCCAAATGAAGTTTTGGATGACCTTCGTAGTTATTCGAGCGAGAACCTTGTTTTGATCCACTTCGAGAAGTACTCCACAATGACCAAAAGGAATTTGTGTTGACCCTTTGATGTTGGGAATGAACCAAGGATGTTGAGCTTCAAGACGGCAGAAAGCCAAGGGCTAACGATCGATTGTAGTTTGAGCCGACTAGTGTTTTAGTGGTGTGTACATCTGGCATTGCTCGTACCTCCTTTAAAATTCTTTCACACCTTTCAGGGGCATCGACCATAAGTAACCTTGTCGTTGAATCTTATGCGTCAGGATCTTCCTCAAGAGTGACTCTCACGCTCCCCAAAGTGTACCCCCCCCGAGAATGTCTTCTATTTCACTTTCTCTAATACAACTCTAATAGAGCAAACTGGTCGGGTTTCTGTAGAGTTTCCATTTGATCAAAAGATATTGAGCTTCATTCCAATTGAATCTTTTGTGGTCGGTGATTTCCTCAATGAACTTATCATACTTTTAAGAAGTGGATGTAAGGATCCATTTAGTTTCTCATCTCTTTAGTCTTCACCTTCATTTCTTCAGGTTCTTTAATTCCCTCTCCCATGCAGATGTACTTAAATAGAAGATCGACCACTTGGTTGTCTTTCTTAGTGATGTGTTCAATTTTGAAGTTGACAAACTTCTAGATCTCTGTTTTGGCTTTGTTGAAATACTTGGTCATCATCTCATCTCTGGCTTATAATTCAATGTTCACCTAATTAACTACTAATTGGAAGTATGTCTTCATAAGAAGATGTCGGTCACCCATCTAATATGTTAGATACAGACCGATAGATGAGGCTTTTTATTCTGCCTGATTGTTGGTAACAACAAATTCAATGTCGACTAAATGGTAAAGATGTTCATTGGTCGGATTGCTCATAGCAAGTCTGATTCCTGCCCCCCTTATGGTTGGAGGCTCCAATAATGTATAAGACCGAGTTCTAATAGTCAGCCATGGGTCCTTTGCTCAGCTCACATGACTCAAAGAAATCCACTAAAAAGTTGTTACTACTTATGCTCCAATTATCGTTTGAGGGATACAAGAGATGTCAATCTCACTTAACTCGACCTACCATTCAATGAGCCGAATGGAATGCTCCTTGTAATTGAGGATGAAATTTAGTTGATGGCCAATGATGACCTAAATAGGATGAGTTTAGATGTGTTGTCAAAGTATGCGAGCAGAAACAATCGAGTGAATGCTAGTTTTTTTCCTGAGAACCCGACTAGTGTAGTTGATTAAAAATTGCTTCCCCAACTCTTTTCAAACTATTACCAAGCTAATGGCCTCAGGTACAACTCCCAAGCATAGAGAGAATTCTTAATTTTGCTTTAAACTTTGAAGTAGTGGCGGCAACATCAAAGACTCTCAACTTCATGAATGCATTCTCACATTCAATCAAACATTCAAAGTTCTTCATCTTCCAAAGCATCTTGATAAATGTTGCACATTTGTCATCCAAAATTGAAATCAACCGGCTTAGGCCCGCTATTTAACTGGTTTACTCTTGGACTTCTTTTGTGTTTCGGGGAGATGACATGTTAAACAATGCATGTGCTTTCTCTAAGTTAGCTTTTATTCCCTATCGGGTCAAGAGATAGCCGAGAAACTTAACTGTGCATGTTATATTTTTGAAGGGTTTTAAAAGGTACCTTTTAAGTCTTATGTGTTGTTTTTCTACTGGATTTTAATCAACATATCAATCAAACACACTTTAATATTTTGTTTCATTTCTCCTTGGAGAAAATCACATACATAAATCACTAATAAGTAGCCCCAAAAATTTTAAACTCAATGGGCACTAGGTTATAATAGCACATACCCTCACTAGTGACAAATGTTTTATTTTTTTCATCAACCTGATGCTTCTTTATGTAGTGATAACCGGAAAAAGCATCTAGGAAGCTCATTACAATATGATTGACCGCCAAATCCACAAATGTGCCGATCTTGATAGGGGGTAACTGTCTTTCGGGCAGGCAACATTCAAGTTGGAGAAGTCCACACACATCATCTACTTTTCATTCGCCTTCTATACCATGACCACATTAGAGACCCACATTGGTTGTTGCACCTCCAGCATCTAGCCTGCCTCCTTTAGCTTCTGGACCTTCTACTGAATTGGTCCCGTCATAGTCATGATTGAGAACTTATTTTGCTTCGTTGGCTGGGGCACTAGATTCACGTTCAACCGATGGCAGGTGACATCGAGTGAAATTCTTAACATCTTTGATGTAGATCAAGCAAAGACATCTCAATGGTCTCCAAGGCATGTCTTTCATCCAAGCATCAAAATTTTGACTTAATAGAAAAAAATTACCATCCCCCGACATCGATTGCAGGTACTTTTATGGGTGGCCATGTAGGTCTCGAGACCCACTTCATATTTGTTTTGGAGTTTGAGCGGCTCTTGCTCGATGCTTTTGAAGGCTCTGAGGTATATCATATGGGACTGCTCCAAGTTTTTTCTGAAAGGAAATTTTAAATTCGACTTGTGTTAAGAAAGGCAGAGGTAGACCTAGGAAGACTTGGGCTTATTGTATTAAAAATGATCTTAATTTACTAGAACTAAATGAAAATATGACACTAAATAGGACGCAATGGAGAAAAAGGATTCATGTAGCCGACCCCACGTAGTGGGATTAAGGCTTTGTTGTTGTTGTTGTTGTTGTTGTGGTCCGTAGAGATCATAGCTTTGTAATCGTTCAACAAAAGACAATCAAAGATCTCGTTTTAAGTTGGGGAAAAATCTACTAACCAACAATCTTCAATGTGGAGAATGGCTTATTTCTTTTTCCCTAAGCGACTGGTAGTGCAATCACTCCTATGGCCTCCTTTCTCTCACCATAGAAATCGTAAAGTAAGCCAGTTAGTGCCACCAACCGGTCGGATTGAAGTTTCATTTTATCGAACACAAACTTGAACAATATGTTCATAGAGCTGCGACTGTCAGTTAGAATGCATCCTATTTGGTAATTGACAATCATCATCATCATTATGATGAAATCATTGTATAGGTTCTCTCTTGGGAGCAAGTCCGTATCAGTGAATGTAATTGTTGGTCGAGAGTTGCGCAAAAAGTTCTTCTTATCAAAGCCTCTTCTGATTGACTCGTTAGCAGGATTCTCCAACTCCTTCAAAAATTGCTCACACTATCCCATCGATAAGGATGACATTAGTCCGCATTGGCTCATCTGAGATTACTTCCACAGGTGCCTCTAGGTCATAGATTCTAGCGCCACGACTCCTTAAGCCTTACAATGCTTATTAACTCATCGACCAAGCTTCGAAGGTGTCTACACTCCTCTGTATCATGATCATTGTCTATGTGATAAGCACAATACTTCTTAGTGTTCTCAAAGAAAAGCTCCAGCTCTCATTGGAGGCTCATGCTTGAAGTATTATTTATTTTCTATGACCTTTATTAACTTTGTCATCAAGACTCTTAATAGAGTGGCCTTTGGTGCTTCGTGGTCATTCAACAATCGCTCATGGTAATAAGTTGATGGCTGGTCAGTGTACCTCACTTGAACTCTTTTGTTATTATTCCCGTCGACTGCACTTACATCCCTGGAGTGCTCGGTTGTCTTTTATCGTGGTCGAGTAGAAGGAAATGAATCTTCCCTTGGCCTCCATTTGTCTTCTCTTGGGGCCTCCTCTTCATATGACTAGTGGTAGCTTTTGCCCTAGTTGACATGGGGGTAGAGCTGCACTCTTCAGTCGAAATGAGATTATTGGTCAGCTCCAACAATTCGGCTAGGGTTCTCGGTCGCTGAAGTCCCAAAGCATAGCAAAATGTTCCCTCCTTCAGTCCTTGGGCTAAGGCAATGTATGCTATGGTGGGTTCTAGATCCCACACCTCTAGCAATTCCTTATGGAATCACGTGACCAAGAAGGAAAGAATTTTATTTTACCCATGCCTGATCTGTAACAGAGACTACAAACTCTTCTGCGATTTTTGGTCGCTAGTGAACTGCACCATGAGCATCCTCTTGAAATCAACAAAGGAGGTTATTACTCCAGTCGACAGTCCATTTAACCACCCGAGGGCCACCTTCCTCAGTGTGGTGTAAAAGAGGTGACGCTTCAAACCATCGCTATCATCAGCAGGCAAACAATCAACTCAAAGAAGGCGATGTAATCAATTGAATGGGTCCAAATTTTATAGAATTTGAGTGGCATTATCTCAAATTTCTCTAGGGGTTTGACAACTAAATCCTACTAAGTAAACACATTCTCTAGCCGGCAAGGGGCCTCATATACCTGAATTGTTGTCTGTCCATCTATGTAGACCTAACAATGTCATGGTGCTGGGAGTCTCTTATTCTATCCAGGCCTTGAGTTGCCCTTCTGTTATTGTGCAATGACATTTCCTATTGGGGGTTCTACTCCCTTCCCTCTGTGAACCCTTTTCTGATGGCCTCCACCATCTGGCTCATAATCTGGTCCTTCGACTCCTAAATCTATTGTTGTAGAAACTCATTGGTGCACACCATGTCTATGGTGTATCTTTGGTAGGTTTCTTCTCCTCCTTTTACTCTTTTTCTTTTGCTGGCATGATCCACACTCACCACACCTTTTATGACGTTGAATCCAAATCTATAATGTGAATCACACCCAAAGAACATAGCATAGAATAAGAGATAGAGAGAGAAAGAGAGGAGTGCACAATAAAAAACTACTTCTTTGATAAATGGTTGATTAAACACTTACAGCATAAATGACCCCTCTATTTATAAACAATGAGACAGATATAAGATGTACAATTACATGATTGTCTCTATTTTTATGAGGGTGTTACAGGATATGTTAGGTATAAAAAATAAATGGATTTATGGCTCAGTTACCCTATCACTCGTCCTACCGAGTTTGGTAATCCTTGGATCAACAAGGCCTGTTCAACCAATTTTGTTAAGTTGGGGTAGCCGGTTGGCTCTGGTTATCTTTCGGTCATCTAAACTCCGCTTAGTTGGCTTGAGTCAATCGATCGACTACTTTGGTCTTGTTGTCGATCACCGACCATCAGATGAGAAACTCGTGCCACTAAGATGATATCAGGCTATAAAGCAGAGGGTGAATCACCATATATCGACAAGTTATCTACCACTCGATAGGAGATCCATATGGAGTGTTCTTGGAGTGTGTAGTGATGACATCTTTTAACACTTGAAGAATCTCATATACTCTTGTGAGACGGCTAACAATGTTGGGATGAGGAGAATGTCTTCTATTTCACTTTCTCTAATACAACTCTAATAGAGCAAACTGGTCGGGTTTCTGTAGAGTTTCCATTTGATCAAAAGATATTGAGCTTCATTCCAATTGAATCTTCTGTGGTCGTTGATTTCCTCAATGAACTTATCATACTTTTAAGAAGTGGATGTAAGGATCCATTTAGTTTCTCATCTCTTTAGTCTTCACCTTCATTGCTTCAGGTTCTTTAATTCCCTCTCCCATGCAGATGTACTTAAATAGAAGATCGACCACTTGGTTGTCTTTCTTAGTGATGTGTTCAATTTTGAAGTTGACAAACTTCTAGATCTCTGTTTTGGCTTTGTTGAAATACTTGGTCATCATCTCATCTCTGGCTTCTAATGCAATGTTCACCTAATTAACTACTAATTGGAAGTATGTCTTCATAAGAAGATGTCAGTCACCCATCTAATATGTTAGACACAGACCGACAGATGAGGCTTTTTATTTTGCCTGATTGTTGGTAACAACAAATTCAATGTCGACTAAATGGTAAAGATGTTCATTGGTCGGATTGCTCATAGCAAGTCTGATTCCTGCCCCCCTTATGGTTGGAGGCTCCAATAATGTATAAGACCGAGTTCTAATAGTCAGCCATGGGTCCTTTGCTCAGCTCACATGACTCAAAGAAATCCACTAAAAAGTTGTTACTACTTATGCTCCAATTATCGTTTGAGGGATACAAGAGATGTCAATCTCACTTAACTCGACCTACCATTCAATGAGCCGAATGGAATGCTCCTTGTAATTGAGGATGAAATTTAGTTGATGGCCAATGATGACCTAAATAGGATGAGTTTAGATGTGTTGTCGAAGTATGCGAGCAGAAACAATCAAGTAAATGCTAGTTTTTCCCCTGAGAACCCGACTAGTGTAGTTGATTAAAAATTGCTTCCCCAACTCTTTTCAAACTATTACCAAGCTAATGGCCTCAGGTACAACTCCCAAGCATAGAGAGAATTCTTAATTTTGCTTTAAACTTTGAAGTAGTGGCGGCAACATCAAAGACTCTCAACTTCATGAATGCATTCTCACATTAAATCAAACATTCAAAGTTCTTCATCTTCCAAAGCATCTTGATAAATGTTGCACATTTGTCATCCAAAATTGAAATCAACCGGCTTAGGCCCGCTATTTAACTGGTTTACTCTTGGACTTCTTTTGTGTTTCGGGGAGATGACATGTTAAACAATGCATGTGCTTTCTCTAAGTTAGCTTTTATTCCCTATCGGGTCAAGAGATAGCCGAGAAACTTAACCGTGCATGTCATATTTTTTAAGGGTTTTAAAAAGGTACCTTTTAAGTCTTATGTGTTGTTTTTCTACTGGATTTTAATCAACACATCAATCAAACACACTTTAATATTTTGTTTCATTTCTCCTTGGAGAAAATCACATACATAAATCACTAATAGGTAGCCCCAAAAATTTTAAACTCAATGGGCACTAGGTTATAATAGCACATACCCTCACTAGTGACAAATGTTTTATTTTTTTTCATCAACCTGATGCTTCTTTATGTAGTGATAACCGAAAAAAGCATCTAGGAAGCTCATTACAATATGATTGACCGCCAAATCCACAAATGTGCCGATCTTGATAGGGGGTAACTGTCTTTCGGGCAGGCAACATTCAAGTTGGAGAAGTCCACACACATCATCTACTTTTCATTCGCCTTCTATACCATGACCACATTAGAGACCCACATTGGTTGTTGCACCTCCAGCATCTAGCCTGCCTCCTTTAGCTTCTGGACCTTCTACTGAATTGGTCCCGTCATAGTCATGATTGAGAACTTATTTTGCTTCGTTGGCTGGGGCACTAGATTCACGTTCAACCGATGGCAGGTGACATCGAGTGAAATTCTTAACATCTTTGATGTAGATCAAGCAAAGACATCTCAATGGTCTCCAAGGCATGTCTTTCATCCAAGCATCAAAATTTTGACTTAATAGAAAAAAATTACCATCCCCCGACATCGATTGCAGGTACTTTTATGGGTGGCCATGTAGGTCTCGAGACCCACTTCATATTTGTTTTGGAGTTTGAGCGGCTCTTGCTCGATGCTTTTGAAGGCTCTGAGGTATATCATATGGGACTGCTCCAAGTTTTTTCTGAAAGGAAATGAATTCTCCACCGTCAAAAAAATTTATTGCAATGTGGTTTTTCTGAAAGGAAATGAATTCTCCACCGTCAAAAAATTTTATTGCAATGTGTGCTTCGTTGGCTGGGGCACTAGATTCACGTTCAACCGATGGCAGGTGACATCGAGTGAAATTCTTAACATCTTTGATGTAGATCAAGCAAAGACATCTCAATGGTCTCCAAGGCATGTCTTTCATCCAAGCATCAAAATTTTGACTTAATAGAAAAAAATTACCATCCCCCGACATCGATTGCAGGTACTTTTATGGGTGGCCATGTAGGTCTCGAGACCCACTTCATATTTGTTTTGGAGTTTGAGCGGCTCTTGCTCGATGCTTTTGAAGGCTCTGAGGTATATCATATGGGACTGCTCCAAGTTTTTTCTGAAAGGAAATGAATTCTCCACCGTCAAAAAAATTTATTGCAATGTGGTTCGTAGAGATCATAGCTTTGTAATCGTTCAACAAAAGACAATCAAAGATCTCGTTTTAAGTTGGGGAAAAATCTACTAACCAACAATCTTCAATGTGGAGAATGGCTTATTTCTTTTTCCCTAAGCGACTGGTAGTGCAATCACTCCTATGGCCTCCTTTCTCTCACCATAGAAATCGTAAAGTAAGCCAGTTAGTGCCACCAACCGGTCGGATTGAAGTTTCATTTTATCGAACACAAACTTGAACAATATGTTCATAGAGCTGCGACTGTCAGTTAGAATGCATCCTATTTGGTAATTGACAATCATCATCATCATTATGATGAAATCATTGTATAGGTTCTCTCTTGGGAGCAAGTCCGTATCAGTGAATGTAATTGTTGGTCGAGAGTTGCGCAAAAAGTTCTTCTTATCAAAGCCTCTTCTGATTGACTCGTTAGCAGGATTCTCCAACTCCTTCAAAAATTGCTCACACTATCCCATCGATAAGGATGACATTAGTCCGCATTGGCTCATCTGAGATTACTTCCACAGGTGCCTCTAGGTCATAGATTCTAGCGCCACGACTCCTTAAGCCTTACAATGCTTATTAACTCATCGACCAAGCTTCGAAGGTGTCTACACTCCTCTGTATCATGATCATTGTCTATGTGATAAGCACAATACTTCTTAGTGTTCTCAAAGAAAAGCTCCAGCTCTCATTGGAGGCTCATGCTTGAAGTATTATTTATTTTCTATGACCTTTATTAACTTTGTCATCAAGACTCTTAATAGAGTGGCCTTTGGTGCTTCGTGGTCATTCAACAATCGCTCATGGTAATAAGTTGATGGCTGGTCAGTGTACCTCACTTGAACTCTTTTGTTATTATTCCCGTCGACTCCACTTACATCCCTGGAGTGCTCGGTTGTCTTTTATCGTGGTCGAGTAGAAGGAAATGAATCTTCCCTTGGCCTCCATTTGTCTTCTCTTGGGGCCTCCTCTTCATATGACTAGTGGTAGCTTTTGCCCTAGTTGACATGGGGGTAGAGCTGCACTCTTCAGTCGAAATGAGATTATTGGTCAGCTCCAACAATTCGGCTAGGGTTCTCGGTCGCTGAAGTCCCAAAGCATAGCAAAATGTTCCCTCCTTCAGTCCTTGGGCTAAGGCAATGTATGCTATGGTGGGTTCTAGATCCCACACCTCTAGCAATTCCTTATGGAATCACGTGACAAAGAAGGAAAGAATTTTATTTTACCCATGCCTGATCTGTAACAGAGACTACAAACTCTTCTGCGATTTTTGGGCGCTAGTGAACTGCACCATGAGCATCCTCTTGAAATCAACAAAGGAGGTTATTACTCCAGTCGACAGTCCATTTAACCACCTGAGGGCCACCTTCCTCATTGTGGTGAAAAAGAGGTGACGCTTCAAACCATCACTATCATCAGCAGGCAAACAATCAACTCAAAGAAGGCGATGTAATCAATTGAATGGGTCCAAAATTTATAGAAGTTGAGTGGCATTATCTCAAATTTCTCTAGGGGTTTGACAACTAAATCCTACTAAGTAAACACATTCTCTAGCCGGCAAGGGGCCTCATATACCTGAATTGTTGTCTGTCCATCTATGTAGACCTAACAATGTCATGGTGCTGGGAGTCTCTTATTCTATCCAGGCCTTGAGTTGCCCTTCTGTTATTGTGCAACGACATTTCCTATTGGGGGTTCTACTCCCTTCCCTCTGCGAACCCTTTTCTGATGGCCTCCACCATCTGGCCCATAATCTGGTCCTTCGACTCCTAAATCTATTGTTGTAGAAACTCATTGGTGCACACCATGTCTATGGTGTATCTTTGGTAGGTTTCTTCTCCTCCTTGTAGTCTTTTTCTTTTGCTGGCATGATCCACACTCACCACACCTTTTATGACGTTGAATCCAAATCTATAATGTGAATCACACCCAAAGAACATAGCATAGAATAAGAGATAGAGAGAGAAAGAGAGGAGTGCACAATAAAAAACTACTTCTTTGATAAATGGTTGATTAAACACTTACAGCAGAAATGACCCCTCTATTTATAAATAATGAGATAGATATAAGATGTACAATTACATGATTGTCTCTATTTTTATGAGGGTGTTACAGGATATGTTAGGTATAAAAAATAAATGGATTTATGGCTCAGTTACCCTATCACTCGTCCTACCGAGTTTGGTAATCCTTGGATCAACAAGGCCTGTTCAACCAATTTTGTTAAGTTGGGCTAGCCGGTCGGCTCTGGTTATCTTTCAGTCATCTAAACTCCGCTTAGTTGGCTTGAGTCAATCGATCGACTACTTTGGTCTTGTTGTCGATCACCGACCATCAGATGAGAAACTCGTGCCACTAAGATGATATCAGGCTATAAAGCAGAGGGTGAATCACCATATATCGACAAGTTATCTACCACTCGATAGGAGATCCATATGGAGTGTTCTTGGAGTGTGTAGTGATGACATCTTTTAACACTTGAAGAATCTCATATACTCTTGTGAGACGGCTAACAATGTTGGGATGAGAGTAGGGTTGGGGTTTTCTCTTGATTCGATGGGTCTTGATCTTTGATAGGTGTGGCCATCATTCGATCAACTCCAAATATTGTTCAAAGGGAGCTGAAGTTGGTCAATCGAGTCCTTTGGTCTTTCGTTGACGCGACCCTTGATCTTCTTTCCATGGTTCATTTTTTTCTATTAGTACGTTGGATTTTCCTAAGATTCATGCTAACACATTTCTAATATACACATGTATACACCAAAGTGTTTTTTAAAAAATTCAATATAACATATTATAAAGTCATAACATATTGAGTATATTCATAACAATTATAACATATTAAATCATAAGATAAATAAAACATAGTATATTTCACAGTATATCTCATAATATCCATAACAGAACATAATGTAATTCAAGAGATTTAACACAATAATAATTATACAAAAATATAATTTAACAAATATAATGGCATGAATCTTGTCATATCAATACAGAACATCCCGTGTTGATGTCACAACAAGTACATAATTACCCGATATCTATTTAGAAAGAAATTTATTTATTTATTTATTCATTATTGTTCACAAAAAATCATTGCCACATCACTCATATCATCAAAATATCATAACAAAAAATTACTCAAATTTTATTCGGATTATTTCACAACTATAAAACAAGTACAACAAATGGAAGGAAGTGCACAAAATTCATTGAAACATCTCTTAATTAACAAAATATGTATCTCACCGTTACAACAAAAGATACATCTAAAGCAGTAACATATCTCAAATCATTACTCAATAGTAACCAATTGTCCATACTCAACCTCATCATTCCTCTTCTCTGAACAACGCGAGAATAAAATAATGAAAAAAATCATAGCTCACTAGGTTGCTCAAAATTCACAATAATGTTCAACACACGGAAAAGAAAATGTGTAGATTTTTATTTTAAGTGGACTAAAATAACATGACAAAACATCACATATTATGTCTATCTAACACGATACTATCACGAGAAACTGAGAATTACTAACATTCTAGGCGTGTGCTGAACAACACTGCAAGCAACATGACATGAAACAATAATTTATTTTTTTATTTGAAATATTTTATAATTGTGTCTTTTCCTTCCATGCATTCATTTATTTATATTTCCTATTTGTTCATGTTCAAATATATTCGCGCCTATCAAATGCACTGATGAAAACACAAATATGAATAATTATATAGATGTAAAAACTTTCTTAATTTTACTTAATTGCACATAACATACAACCAGCTAGCCATACAATTACCTACAATTATCCCTTTTTTCTCAAATTTTCACATATATTTGATACATAAATATGTAAATATCATTAATTTTTAACTTGAAAAAATATCACTAAATATGTTGCAAAAGTATATAAAAGTACAAAATTTGGTATATGTTAAATTATATATTAGCTATGATAACAGTAGCTTACATAAAGCCAAACAAATTTTCATCAACAAATGTGACAAAATGACACACACAAATTACACACACACATGACAAAATGATAATTAATATAATTTTGAATGTTTAATTATAAATTATATAAGAAAAACTTATATATCTCAAAATATATGACTCCCAATATTATTTTGAAAAGTTAATAAATGGGAAATCATGTCTCCAACAAATATGTGAAAACAATTCACAAAATTAATACTAGATGGCTCTAAAAAGGATGCTTTTACAATGAGAAAACCATTTCTCTAAAAAAAACAAATCAAACAATAAACTTCTTGCTTTGCTACTTATGATGCTCAAGAAAATAGACCACAATATGTTTAAGATAAAATCACGAGCTCTCTTTAATGCGGTGAAGACAATTTATAAATCAGACATAAAACAAATTTACGAAAGAGAATGAATACTATAAGAATTAAGCTTGAGACTAAGAAGTTACACACATACCACACGTTTCTTAATATTTACATATCTTACACTTGAAACTTTGATATTTACATTCACAGCACTCGAATCATTAACATCACATCAAAGATATCAGTTTTACTAACTTTTTAAAAGTCAAAATGCATCTTTTTATGCATATGTTTATAGCACCAAGATGTTATGAATGTAAATATCAAACTTTAGATGTTTAGATATGTAAATCCATAAGAATTATGGGGTCCATATGTAAATTTCCCAAAAAAACAAAAAAAAAAAAGCTTTCTTTTACATTTAGTGTACAAGTTTACATCCAAAAGATTCACTAAAATCAATCATGCACAACATCTCATGATTACAAAGAGGTCATTTACACATCAAAGTATTAACTTTCAAAATAACAACATATGCTCCTCCGTCTCGTCGCACCTTTTGTTGAAACCAGATACTGCAATAATAGCACCATAAAGCACTCTTAAACCTACACATAACTCATTATATAGAAAAAAAAATCAACATGTACACTTGGAACTTATATCATTGAAAGCTGTGTTTATTTATGAATGGCATGACATCAATAAAATAGTTCATGTGCATGTATGACAGTTCATGTTCTTGGTAATATCAGAATCAGTTATGCCATTATATGGGTAACATTGCTTTATGCATATCGTACGGTTGTACCACCACTTTTGTATGGTCCTTTAATTGTATCCAAAATATATGAAGTAAATTGCTGATTCTACCTCTCACCCTGTATCTTCTTCTTCTTCTTCTTCTTGTTCTTCTGCTTATATCTTCTTTATATCAAAGTATATATGGTATTAGAGCAGTTCTTGCTCTAGCGAGCTTCTTCTCCCATTCATATCAAGCGAGACGACCTCAGCCATGGCAAAGTCACAGGCTTCAGAGACGGAGGGTAACTCTTCGACAGAAAATGGGCAAGGATGTGAAGTACCTGGTATTCCACCTAACCTCAAGTTCCTGATGAGTAATATTAAAAATATTACTCACACACAGCTCTCCTCTTATAACTATCCACTGTGGAAAGCTCAAGTTATCAAATTTTTTTGTGCTAATGGGTTCCTGGGTATCTCGACGACAACAATCCCTGTCCGACTCGATTCATTGGCTCTGAAACAACCACCCAATTGCTTAACCCTGTCAACACTATGTGGATACTTGTAGATCAGAACCTCACAGCTGCTCTTTACTCAATTATTTCACCAGCTATACTTCCATACATACTTCATCTTCCCACTACAGAAGATGTATGGCAGACAATATCATAGAGCCTTCAACCAATTAATAGATCTCGACTGATCCAACTTAAAAATGAGCCACACAACATGACGATGAACAATCACTCCATGCAACAGTATCTAGCCAAAATTAAAATGGAAGTTGACAACATCACCGCCACAGGAGGCCATTTAGACAATGAGGATGTGATTTTGTATTAATGCTCTACCGGTGCAATACCAAACATTTAAAATAGCCATGCAAACTCAAATTTAACCATACATTATATTCTCTAATGTGTAGTGAAAAGATCAATCAACTAAATGACACACTTAAGGCGGAACCTGCAGCCAATCCACAACTTGCTCTTGCGGCTAAACGTGATCGCAACTGGAATGCCACTCGTGGTTGAGGTAGAACTCAAAACTGCAACCAGTGAATGAAGGGTGGATGATCTCAACCAAAATCCTTCATTATATGTCAAATATGTCATAAAGTGGTCAGTCCGTCGCTACCCGTTGGCACAGTCCAAACATTGAGTATGTACCATCCAACAGTGCTCTCCAAGCTTCTACCACACCATGGGTTCTTGATACCGGAGCGACGACACATTTAGCATCAGATTTCATTCATCAACAAACAACTACGTCGGCCACTTGAGCAGAAAAAATACTCGTCAGGAACAGTTAATCCATGCCGGTTCAACATCACGGTGATGGTATCCTTCGGACACCCGAGCTTAAGCTTAAGCTCTCTAATATTTGGCATTCCCCCTCCCTTACTCATAATCTTCTCTCCGTACAAAGATTTAACTGTTTTTAAAAATATCTCCATTTTCTTTAATTCAACTGGCTTTCATATTTTTTTCCCCTAACAAATCGGATAATACTTCATGGAACAATTCGAAAGGGTTGTGCCCAATCCCCACTACGGCTACCGCTTTTAACTTGGAACTATCCCACAAAGCCTTTGCTACAACCATTAACGATACTCACATCTGGCATAGGCGTTTGGGTCCTCACGTGAACATTCTTCATCGCATCTCCAAAAAGTATCCATTTCTCGCAATTTCAACAACTTCTTTGTCATGTGAAAGTTGTCATTGTAACAAGAGTCACAAACTCCCTTTTCCTTCAATGTCTTTGCATTTCTATTTACCCTTGCAACTTATTCACTATTAGGACCTTCCCCAATTGTATCTAATCAAGGGTACCGATACTATGTTGTTTTCATTGATGATTATTCAAAATTCTGTTGACTATTTCCAATGAGACATAAATCTGAAACAATTCGAAAATATATACACTTCATAAAAATGATCAAAACTCAATTCCAAATAACTATTCGCCTTCTACGTTCTAAAGGAGGAGAAGAATACAATAATGCCACTCTCCAAGCCTTCTTATCTCAAGAAGGAGTTCTCTACCAATTCTATTGCCCATACACACCAGAATAAAACGGTGTCGTGAACGTAAGCATCGCCTCTTTATCGAAACCATGAGAATGCTCCTCCATGATGCATCTATCCCTTTCAATTTTTGGCTTGATGCCCTCGAAACAACCCTCGATTTCATTAATTGTATGCCCTCCAAGGCTAACAACTTCATCTCCCCCTATGAAAAACTATACAAACACCCTCCAACCTACTTGCATATAAAAGTCTTTGGATGTTGTTGTTACCCTTGGCTAAAGCATATGACACTTCACAAACTTACACCTCGCTCTACACCATGTGTTTTCCTTGGTTAATCTCCAACACATAAATGATACAAATGCTACAACCATGTATCCAACAAAATTATGATATCCAAGCATGTTATATTTCATGAAAACAATTTTCCGTTTCAAACTATACCCAACAACCCACCTGCACCACCTCAATCGTGGACCAATCCTCTTCTACTTGTTCCATCAAACATCAACCCAACAACATCAGCAAGTCCACTAACCTCTGTCCTTACCTTCCCGTCCCATACTACACAACATCAGCTCAACTTTCCGCTCCTTCCTCCTCCAACATACCGTCACCACACCATCTCCTTGAGATCACCCCTAATATCCTTCCATTAACACATATTTCCCACCCCATGATTACTCGAACAACAACGGGAACTATAAAACCCATTCAAAAGCTTAACCTCTCTCACCAACTACAACACAATTCCAATCCAACCTCCTTTGGCCGAGCTGTCAAGCTCCCTCATTGGCGCAAAGCCATGTCAGAGAAAATCCACGCTCTTTAGGCACAGGGTTAGGGTTGTCAATCTGGCTCGCTGTTCGCGAACAGCTCGTGTTCGGCTTAACTCGAAAATAAATAAATATATACATAATAAATATTATAAATTTTAATTAATTAGTATTTTTTAAAAAAATTGTCATATTTTATAAAATTTAATTCTTTAAATTATTATATACAACAAAATATTAATAATAACATATTACTAATACTTATATAAGTATTATATATTTATATAATAATATAATATTAATTTTATAATTAAAATATTATAACATATATAGTATCTAAAAAAAACCCTAACCCCGCCTCCCCATTTCTCTCGGTTCTCTCGAACTTTCTCACTTTCGGCTGCCTCCCCCACTCTCCCTCTAACTCTTTTCGTTCTTCTTTCGAAAATCCTTTCGGTCGATAGCCGCAACAACTTAGGGTTTGCTGTGGGTTTGCCGTCTCCGTTCTTCTTCTAATATCTACTTTTATATCTCTTCGGATAACAGTGTTGGCTCGATTGCTCGGTATTCTTGCTTGGTCGCTCGTTTGGCTACCTAGGTGTTATCTCTGAGTATCTTTTCTCTAATATTTCACATTATCTTCTGGTTCGCCTCTTATCTTATATTTACTTAAATTTATTTTAGATTTGTTTGGATTTTTTTAGGGAAACCTAGGTTTGTTTAGATTTTTGGCAGAATTGCAGTGCAGTCTCGCATATTGCATTTATATATTTGTTTTTTTTATTCTATGGATGAGAATATGAGATCTGATCTAAGTGAAGCATTACATATTCACTGGTGATTCATATGTAGTTTGACAATTGCTTCTAGATAAGAATTTTTTTTGTGAAGAATACTATGCTTCTTTCCTTTAGCTTTTCAAAACAATAATATTTTTTTTCCAAGTGTTATGTAAGATGAAAACTTGAGTTTCGTGTATGCTTATAGAGCAAAATCTGTGTATGTTTATAAGCAAGAAAATGAATGCTAACTTCATGCTTATCAAGTTTATGAATACTTGAGTTCAAGTTATGTTTATAAAGCAATATCCTATATGATTCATATAATATGAATACTTGAGTTGAAGATGCTGTTGGAGATGAACTTTGTTGTGAAATTTAGTTCGGCTTTAGCAACTTGTTTATATATGCAATTTTTTAAAGTAATACCAAAGTATAACATATAATATGAATACTTGAGTTCAAGTTATGTAGATCAGCCTTGTTGTGAAATTTAGTTCGGCTTGCATTGTGTGGTGAATCATTATGTGGTTTGACTATTGCTTTTACATCAGAATTTTTGGGACTGCTTAATGGTAGACATGTCATAATGAAGACATATCATAATGAGAAGCAGAAGCATGTTATAGTCACTCACTGGTGATTCATATGTGGTTCGACTATTGCTTCTAGATAATAATTTTTTTGTGAAGAATACTATGCTTCTTTCCTTTAGCTTTTCAAAACAATAACATCTGTTTTCCAAGTGTTATGTAAGATGAACATCTGTTTTCCAAGTGTTTCGAACATGGCTAGGATATATTATCAATTCCAATAATAACAGTTGTCTCAGATCTGCATTTAGTACTGGTGGAAGAGTTCTAAATGATTACAGAAGTTCACTCTCTACAAAGACAGTGAGTGCATTAATATGCTCGTCTAGTTGGATTAGATCTTCCACGAGTCGTTTGAAAACACCTATTGTAATACTCTAAATAACTAGCTTCTATAGTACATGTTATTTTTTTATCTTAAAACTGATATTGATATCTTTCCTACCAGCAAGAATTAATGGAAGATGAACAGCTTGAAGTGGCTTTACCCGAGTAAATTGAGGGGAGGGAGGAAATGATGTGGTCTGGAATCATCTGTCTCACTGTTTGCTGCCCCATATTGTTACATTTTATGTCACTTGGTCTTAATGTATCAAATTATCACATTTTATGCTCAATATTATGTTTGTGTTTTGTGATGAGACAACATTTTCTGCAAGTGAGAATGTCTTTTTAATTAAGAAGTATATTTTATTTATCACACCAAGATTTGTATGGCATGAAGAAGATACAATGGAAGAATTTTACTCTTAATGAAATGAAATGATGACTTTGATGATTATTCTTACTCTTAATTTTGGAAGGCAACCCAAGTTTGCAACCATTTTAGGATAAGAATATGACATGATGTCTTAGATGATTATTCTTACTCTTAATTTTGGAAGGCAACACAAGTTTGCAACAATTTTAGGATAAGAATATGAAATGATGTCTTAGATGATTATTATTACTCTTAATTTTGGAAGGCAACACAAGTTTACAATCATTTTAGGATAAAAATATGAAATGATGACTTAGATGATTATTCTTACTATTAATTTTGGAAGGCAACCATTTTAAATCTTTTGACACTTGGGTATTTGCACATCTAACACTATCAGCTTTAATCTATTTGCGGATGTATTATTTACTGTTTTTAAGGGAGTTTGGTGCCCATCTTTTTGAGGCTTTTAAATTGTTGTATGGAGGCTTTTGAAATGCCTGTTTGTTGATTCTGTATTGTTTGAGTACTAATTTGCATTCACTGATACTGAAGTTTGGTTTTGGTTCCTTTGTATCTGTCGGGAATGCGCTTATTCATGCTTATGGGTCTTTTGGAGATGCTTCTGGTGCACATAAAGTATTTGACGGAATGCCTGATCGGGATGTTGTGTCTTGGTCCTCAATGATTCATGCTAGTTCCTCTGCAAAACGCTTCGTTGAATCGGCGATCTTATTTTCTGGGATGTAATTTGAGGAATTTATCAGACCTAATGAGATTACACTTGTTTCGTTGTTGTCTGGTTGCAGCTTCTTCTCTTCTTTCAGAAAGTACCAATCAATCCATGTTTATGCCATTCAGAATGGGTTTGATTCTAATCTTATGGTTTGTTCTGCTCTTGTCACAATGTATTCCAAAATTTATTCCAGATGTGGAAATCCCGATGGAGCTTTTAAAGTATTCAGTCGTATGGAGAAATCTAATGTTTTGTTATGGACTTCAATGATTGAAGGTTTCTCAATTAATGGGAGGTTTGAGCTTGCTCTTGAATTGTTCATTATCTCTTTGGAGATACTGTTGCATTTATGTACTTTATCAATTCAGCAGGTTTATAACTGAATTCAAATCTTTTTTATTTATAAGTGACTTAGATTACTGAAAAGAAATAACTATTATGAGAGTATTTGTTAAAACTTAGAAAATTTATCATGGAATAATATAAATGGCTAATATTTTCTAAATTAGCTCCAGCTGAAACCATTCAGATGAAATTCATTGCAGTTTCGGGCAAATCAGTGTCATCGCGGGCGTTTAGATCCAGTTGGGTGTCAACCATAACATTCCAAACTCATTCAAGTTCTCTTTGAATTATACATGATTTAGATAACTAGAAAGAAAGATATATTATGAGAATTTTTGTTAATACTTATAAATTCATCATGGAGCATTATAAATGGCTAATATTTTCTGATTATTTGTCCTCCTTTAATAGCACATGTTCACAAAGCTTTGGAGATGTTTTGAAAACATTATTTCTCCTTGTAGACCACCTGTTCTCAAAGCTGAAGGAAATGTAAAATACATTAGAATTGCGTGCAAAATGTAAATTTTCCATAGATTTATTTAAATGTACAGAAAAATAAAAATATTTGACCTGGGATTTCAGATGCAGAGTTCCAGTTATGTCTGAGATCGATAGGATTGTGAGGCCAGGAGGCAAGGTGATAGTAAGAGATGAATCTGCCAGTGAAGTAGAAAACCTGTTGAAGTCCCTGCATTGGAAGATTTCTTTGAGTTGTATGTAAAATATAAGAAGAATTAAATGTTCAATACAATTATTTTTAGATTTAGATTTGTATTTTAAGATTTTATTTGTATTTTTTTTACACTTTTTTAGTTAGTACATTTTAAAATTTGTAATAAATTGATTCTTATTTTTTAAGTTTTTGTCAAATAATGTTAATATTCTTGTATAAAATTTTGTAATCAATTTTGTAAAGTTTTTTGAGCTCATCAATAAATTTATGAATTTTTTTTATGAAATTTGTTCTTAAAAAATTGTTCGACAAAATTATTATTTTTTTAAAAAAAAAGTATTTATTAAAATAATTTTATATTCTAACAAGCTAATTTCGAACCGAACACGAACATGAAAATGTAATTCGAGCCGAACACGAACACATTGTTCACGAGTCATTTCGAACACGAGCCGATTTTGAACACGAGCCAGATTCGAATGAGCCGAACATGAGCCGAGCCTCAGCTCGCTTAAGCTCGGCTCGTTTACAGCCCTACACAGGGTACCTGGGACTTAGTTCCTCTCCCTCCAAATCAAGTGACTCTTGGGTGTCACTGGACTAACAATACCAAATTCCATCCGGATGGACCGGTGGCTCGATACAAGACTATAAACAAGAATTTGGTGTCAATTATGTTGAGACATTTAGCCCAGTTGCAAAAATGACTACTCTCTGCACACTTTTTACCATTGCTTTTAAAAAACAGTGGCCATTACTCCAATTCGATGTGGTCAATGTCATTTTGCATTGAAACCTTGAAGACACAATTTACATAAGAAAGCACTATGCGTCTTTAAACAATCGCCTAAACAACAGACAACGGATTACAACTACCTCTGCATTTTTTATCCAACGAGGATTTCATATCAGCAAAGTAGACCCATCGCTGCCACTCTCCTTGACAACCACACATAAAATATTTGTATTAATCTATGTAGATGATATGGTTATCACAGGAGACAACACCAAAGCTATCGAAAGCCTCATCCAACAGCTCCAAGCTACGTTCCAAATTAAGTCTTCGGGTGAAGTTTCAATATTTTTGGGCATCCACGTCCATCGCACACAAAACTCAATGTATCTCTCTCAGCACCTATAACTACACCGCATTCTACAGAACACGACAATGAGAGACTGCAAACCAGTGGCAACCCCACTTCCTGCAAAGCGATATGAAAATCCGGCTCATAACGAACCATATGTTAATCCGACTGAATACAGGAAAATCACAGGTGCACTTCAATACGTGACAATTATGCGACTGGATATTGCATTTGCCGTCAACTATCTTTGCCAACACATGCAGGCTCCGCTGGACTATCACCACCAACTCCTCAAACACATGTTACGCTATTTAAAAGGCTCAATTAGTATGGCTCTAAAAATCTCGCAAGCACCCCTTATCCTTCAAACTTATTTTGATGTTGATTGGGTCAAAGACTCAATAGACTGAAAACCAGTCAAGGGTTTCTGCACCTTATTGGGTGCCACATCAATTTCATGGACTGTCATGAAACAAACTACGATTGCTCGTTCTTCCATCAAAGCCAAATATCGGGCATTGGCGGCTGCAACTGCTGACCTTATTTGGCTTGGTCGTTTATTTGCTGAACTTGATATTCCACAAGAAGAATCGACATCTCTCTTCTGTGACAATATTTCAGTTATGACCATCACCGACAACCCAGTTTTTCATGCTTGCACAAAGCATATAGAGATTAACAACCACTTTATCTGAGAACAAATTCAGTCTGGAGGCTCTACAACTTCATTATATCCATACCCAGGATCAACCAACGGATATCTTCACTAAATCACTTCATAAGCAATGGTTCAAAGTCCACTGCTCCAAGCTTCAGCTCACTGTCGAGACCCCCTCAGCTTGAAGGGGGGTAATATTAGAATCAATTATGCCATTATATGTGTAATATTGCTTTATGTTTATTGTATGGTTGGACCACCACTTCCTCTCCTGATTACAACGTCACACATATAATATCCTAACAAACCATAGCAGGGAATATTGCCTCTGTGCTTCCTATCTTCTACTCATCTATATGAGAGTTGTATATGTAATGCGTCTGTTGTATGGTCCTTTAATTGTATCCAAAATATATGAAGTAAATTGCTGGTTCTACCTCTCACCCTCCATCTTCTTCTTCTGCTAATCTCTTCTTTATTTCAAAGTTTACAGTTGGCAAGCATGTCAAGTAAATAAAAAAACATATATATCAATTGAACATAACAAAATAGAAATAATTTAATACTAAACTAAATAGAATAATAACAAAATATTTTATTTAATAATAAGCTTATAAGATAAGAAAAATAAAGTAATAATAAAATAAATTTTCATTTAAAATTCTCATTTCTAAAATATCTTCAAAGTTAATGAGTAGTGTTTAACAATGAAATTCAATCTAAGGACTAATTTAGATCAATTTTTAATAGTCCGTGACTACAAAGGAGTACTTTAAAACTCTGTGACTAAATTTATCACTAGTTGATGGTCTGAAGACTAATTTGAGCCTTTGCTTTAAGAAAATGTATATAGACTTGGTCAAGCGAATTAATGTACAAGATTAAGTGAGGGGAAGATCTTATAATATTAACTTTTGAAATAAAATAGAGTTAGTTGTTGTTGTTTGTAAGATATTTAGAAGTTCCAATGCATATGCACAAACCTTACAAAGTCTTGTTTTTTTAACAAATTACTAAAACTGTGATATTTATCTATACTCTGTGCGCTTAGCTTAAAAAGCTTTATAAGGTTGCATTAAAACAATGTCAAAATTTATAAGCTCCATCATATGGTTAAACATAAGTAGAACTTTATATGGATTTCAAAATAAAAAGTCTCAAAATCTCCTAAGTACCATGATTTTATTTTCGCTCATAAAATGAGTAAAAATTATATTATCTTATTCCTAAAGCATGCTTCTGTATCTATCAACAATCAAATGAACCCAATAAACATAGTTGATATCATCATATATATATGAAAAGAGATACCACAAGTGCACATTAAAATTTCAAAAACCAAAAAATAAGTAGTTTCCAGAAATCAATTCCTAATAATTATTTGCTGGAGCAAAAATAAATGCTTATTACCTTCTCATTTTTTGTGTTATCTACTGAATGTTACTGCTCAGCTGTAGAATCTATTCGCTGGGTAATCAAGTGAACTGCTGCATTTGCTGATGAGAAAGATCCATGGAAGCTTTGCTGGAAGGATATAGTCTCCAATCTTCTCACAATTTTGAGTAGAATCTCACCGAGATCGGTCTCCTTAGATATCAGAGATTCATAGTATGATTGAGCAGCAAGCTTGCTGATTTTAAAATTGGTTGGCTCAGGGCAGTACTCATCATCCAGCCATTTATGGAGAGTTATTCTAAGCCACTCTGATTCCTGTAAATTTGGAAGATTCATACCATGGTTTTAATTGGCAATGAATTTGGGACAATGGGCAATATAAGATAGAAGTATAGATTATAGATATTTAGAAATTTATTGTTCCAAAGATTGGAAAGGAAGACAATTATCTAATTTAGTTGGGTTGAGAGAAGTTTGGTAGGTGCAGAGAGATCAATGCTAACCGAAAAAGTAGAACTGAAAAAAGAAAATTGATCAATGTGCTACATCTCATCATTTAACAAGTTAATCTCAAAATGCTCCTATCAGGGAGAGGAATTAATTAGTATAAAAATGATGAGATATTATCACTTATTCGTATCATATATATTGCACCTTTGTAGCATGATTACCATCAATTTGTTTGTTAAAAATATGATTTATCACCACTAACACACATGGGTGCCTCCTACAACATGGGATGTTTAAATCACTAATTTGAACCATCGTATGAAATCATTATTTATCAAAATCCAATCATAGAATTAAAAAAATCACTGCCTATTACGGATAATTATAGCAAATATTCCTAACAAAGACTAAAAAAACCACTAAAAATAGAAAAATCTCTTTTTATTTCAATTGGCAAATTTTTTTATGATTCAAAAAGCTCTAAACAAATTTCTCATACACTCAATCAGCAAAACCAACCTCGTCTTAACAGTTGGCAATGGATATGAAGCTCAATATTAACGATCTAGGGGCCAAACGGCACTCCTTTATACATGTGTTCTTTGACAACAAACCTCCTTCACAATAACTAATGACAAACATCCCACCCATTGTAGCCACTTAATATGCAACGCTCCATTGAACAACGCTTGTGATCTATGTAAACAGACCACCTTGATATATGAGTAGGTGAAGTGCATGCCACTTGCCACGACCATTTGAGAGTCACAAGGCTCTCATTGTCCCGCTGATGGCTATCCTATGGTTGGAAGCACACATCAAATGAGTTTTCCATCGATATTAGGGCAATCAAATATTTAATAACGCCAAGCAACGTGACTTAAATACATACATATAAGCACCAATAATTCGAGAGGTAGGCAACCTCTCCCTAAGCTTAACCCTAATACCTAAAACTTGAGAGGTAAGCGATCTCTTCCACACCCAAATCTTAAGAGTCAAGGTAATAATCTCATAGCATAACCAAACCCAAAGCATAATAAGCCATATTTATACCTCAAAATATTAACTAATAAAAAACTAAATTGTCCTTAGGAACCCGTTTAACATTACTCACTTCCTAAAAAGACACAATGCCCTCATGGTGAAAAAAAAAAGAAATTACTAGTGGATCAAGTCATATGGATCCCATGTAATGTCATAATCTAACAATCATTTTCATTTAATTAGAAATTCACAACGACTCTCATGAGTTGGAAATGCAATCTTGCGCACAACCTTCGTCTGCATCCAAATTTGTTGTTATCCTAACTTCAAGTCAATATTGGAAAATATCACAACCCCAAACAACGCAACCCATAGCTCATCAATCATCGAGATGAGAAATTTGTCAGATACTATTTTCTCATTCACTACACGATAATCTACACGTAAATGCAAACTCCCATCTATCTTCTTCACTAGCAAGCTTGGACTAGAGAAGGGGCTCACACTAAGTTGTATGATTCTGGCCCCTAACATCTCTCGGATCAATCTCTCGATATCGTCCTTTTGTACTTAGGGACAAAACTATGGGCAACTCAATCTCAGGGTTATTTCATGCATGTGTTCCTTATAGTTCTTCGTGACAACTGAGGTGGAAAAACCGATTCAACAACTCCTACAATATTATTGCAGCTCCTACATAAGGCAATCCGCATGAAAACTGAAAACTTTTTAAATTATTGTAGGAGCTGTTGGATCGGTGTTAAAATCTCCTCCAATTTCGAATCATGTGTCTTTTCTATTTGATAAACCCAAAAATAAACATCCTTTCTTTAAAATATCGGCATATTCAACTTTCTTATATATGAGTCTCCTCACCAATTTTTACGACCCAAGCTAATTCCACCCATTAAGTGGGTTAGATTCCTATCCTCGACTCATATTGGTTTCTCTTCTTCCATAAGTATGGCTCACTGCCATAATAAGCTCGCCCGTCCCTCCACAAGCCCATGAATCTCCTTTTGTTAGAATGGCTACTGCAGCAAAAGACACATGCTCGGTTGGTTTCAACCCTTAATTGAGGTCCTTCCCACCATGATTCCATGTTCATGGTCAAAATCCTTCAAATTGATCTTCTCCAGCTCCAAATTGCACGTCGTCCCGTTCTTCTTGCTCCTGCTCGTTCCAACCTCCATGTGTAACTACCTCTAAATGTTGTCTCTCAAATTTACTCCCTGCTCCTTTGCTCAATTCCACATGCTTTTGTTTGTTCCAGCTATCGTCAAACAATTCCTTCCAAGTGACTTCGCTCAAGTCCACTCTTGATTCCTTCGCTCGATCCCACGGATCCATATTTGCCTAAGGCAACTACGTTGTCTTAATGTAGCAAAAAACCTTAATATTGATGCCGCTCACACCCCCTCCAGACACCATCTCTTGATTCGACGACGGTCTGCGGCCGATTTGCATGAAACTCTACAATCTTCTTCATCATTTACTTCAGGAGAATGAGTAAAAATCTCTCCTCCATGATGACAAACGCTCCTCTATTCCAAATCAAATTTGGCTCGCCTCTTCCTCCAATTTCTCCTTCAAAGCATCAATTTTCTTGGTTGTCATTATTCCCAAGTCAATTTTTATTAAAAAAATGAAACTCCTATAGACTGTGGCTTCCTAGTTAGCTCGAATAAGGAGTAATCCCGTCGTTGGCTTCCCAGTCCTCAAATCACAATTGCACACAACTAGGGCACTCGTCATGACTCAACGTTGGCTTCCAGTGCTCGTCGTGAACCTTATGTGGCTTCGAGTAGTCAATTGCAATGGTATCGTGAATTTTTGCGACTAGAGAACGCTTGATCCCGTCATTTGTCCCAAAATCCCAGAAAGCTTCCGCGGGTTCGTCGCTTGCTTCCTAGCTAGATAGCTCGCGTTTGAATGTATCGTGAGGTTTTGACGCCACGTTTTGAATCACGACGATATAGAGGTCTCTATCGCGCTTTCAATCCTCCATGTATCAATCCCTGGTTTGCATAGAATCACCATGATCACGTCTTTGCTTCTCAATTGCGACTGTTTCTCGCGACGCCTTGTCACGATTTTGTATGTCGTAATTCCTGAACTCTTTGTTCGCCCGCAATCTTCCCAGAATCGAATGTTTTGATATCAATTTGATAGCAACCAATACTAGTTCTCCACCAAAATCAAGGAAAGTAAATATTTTATTTCAATAATACCAAGAAATACAGCTCAAATACATAAAGATAAACACCTACAATTTAAGAGTTAGGCGATCTCTCCCAAACTTTAACCATAACACCCACAATTCGAGACATAGACGATCTCGCCCAAGTCCTAATCTTAACACACAAGACAACAATCTCATAGCATAACATAACCCTAAGCATAATAAGCCCTATTTATCCCTTACAATAATAACTAATGAAAAATTAAATCGCCCTTAAGCGCCGGTCTAACACATATCTCCGACTCTATTTTGACAATGACAATCATTTTGCCCGTTACGCTCTTCGTTCGTAGATCTCATCACAACAACTGAGGCAAAAGCTTACCTTGTCACAATAATCTACAAACCATATGATGATCAATATTTTAGCAAGAGACAAAAATTAGTACATGTTGACACTATTGAGAGATGTTGCTATCTTGCAGTCTAGAGACAATCTGGAGACGTAATCCACCATGCCTTTGTACGCTTCTATTGTAATTGTGGCCAATCCGATGATGCCTTCATGAACTTCTAATATGCATGTTGTACTGAAATCCATATAGCTGCCTGGAGGGATACTTCCATGACAATTTTAACTACCATCAAATCTTGGGAACAAGAATTTATCCTGGTGTGCTTTCCCAATTTGGAGTTTTTCAAAAAAAAAATCATATTATTCTTAATTGTGCTAAAATTGCTTGAAACTTCAGCATTCTTCACAACAATAAAAATGCCTTCTAACACACAATACTCACCAATATGATACCACAACAATAACAAGCCTTTATCGCACTAAGTGGATCGACTACATGAATCCTTTTCTCCTTGCATCCTATTTGAGGGTCATATTTTCATTTAATTGTATGTAGGTACCAATATGATACCATAATTCTAAAATATTTATCTGTCAAATTTGACTTGTAGAGCAGTATCATTATCGTTAAGAAGTATACACAGAGAGAATTAACTACAAAGCAGACAAAAAAATATGAGATATGTAGCATATTCTAATGCAGTAATTCCTCATGAAATTTTCAAGAATGCATTTCAATGCACTCTTACTACAGCTGCCAATTTTATAAATTCAATTAAAGCTAGAAGCAATCAAAGAGCACTCTCTAAAGTAATACTATTTCTGAATATTCTAACTCATAAAGCACTGGCCATCCATACCTAATGAGCACGAATGCAATGGGAAAAATGAAAACTCCAATTGATCTCTTCTACAAAGTAATAACAAAGATACAATATTAATAATATCAATACAATGCAAAAACTCTTTATACAGGCAAACACACAATATCAGACGGATCGCTTCAACTATTAAATTCACAAGTTATAGGCATTCCATCTCATCTAAAAAATAACAACACTCTAGAATATTAATAAGCATCACCATCAGGTACAACACTACCTATACCATCTGCATCAAAACCCCCAATCAACATTTTGACCTAAATGATCTCTGTCCTCTGCTGAAAACGGTGCCTACCATCCTATAAAGCAAACATTTTTAGTGAGTTCGTGATGAAATAAAATAAACTATTTCTATTCCAGCTTTTCTTTTTCCTGCACTACACAAGTTTCTAATGACGAACATTCAACATTGTTACAATAGAACAAGGGTAATTCTCATTGATACAAAGAAGGGTATATATACCCATTACAGGATCAACTAGAAAAGAGAAAAAAAACAAAATATAATAGAAAAAGGAAGGAAATTAAAAAAAATAACTCAAAATAATTAGAAGTAAAAAATGGCTATTACTAGCCATTAAAATATTCTAATACTCCTCTCAAATTTAAGTATAAATGTCACTTTCCACAACCCGGCCAGAGCTTCTAATTAACCAAGGAAGGTACATACGATTGAACGGTGTGAATTAAATTTTATATATTCACCTACAATTTAACAGATGAAAGACCACAAAAAATTAAATTAAAGCAGCGTTGATGATTGTTCGCGACTTCTATAGACATGTTCTAGTTTGTTGCTCATTTTTTCATAACTTAATTAAACCTGAAAAAGTTAGTTAAAACAGTTGAGCTAAACTGAGCTAAACGAGTCAATGAATACTCATACTTTTAGACTACAACAATACAAGGAAAAGAAAGAACAATATGCATTTCAGTTAAGCTTCTTTATAAATCAATATAAGCATTTGACATGTTATTCAAAATGAGTCTATATCATTGTCATATCAATATAATTTCATACCTACACAACCTTCATATGAGACAACGTCTAAAATTGTACTACTTAAGGTACTTCAATGTCAATATCATTTTTCATTTACGTGCATGGGTACATTAGTGTTCTCCCACTAGTACCATTAAAAGGTGCTCCATCATAACCAAACATGTACATGTAAGCATACCATAAATCATTTTTTTTACATTCTAAATATGATTAAATATTTTTCTTTTATAACATACATAAGTAGTAAATAAATGTAATTATGCAAATCATTCATTTATGGATGATCATATTGAATAATAAGCTAAAATAATCACAATTCTAATTGCACTAACAAGATGTCTTAATTAATGTGAATGATTTCAAAAAAAATACAAAATTATTATCATAATTTAGAAGTAAAAGTACTCACCTCGATGACACTTAAATCGATAAGATTTTGTCTCAATGTCGATTTCCTAAAATAGAACGCCTAAAATAAACATGATATTTATAATAAAATTTTATTTTATTGATTATGTTATTATTATTTTAATTAGCTAAATGTATCAATTTATAAACCTTACCGCGATTCACCTCCCCAGTGTGCAGGTAAGCCCGCCTCAACTTGAGATGCTCTACTTTCTCCTTCACACAATCCAACGTTGCGGCTGTTGCCCTTCTCCTTTGCACGTCGGGCTCGTCTCATTTACCCACACAGAACTCCTCCCTCCCGCATTCCTTTACGAAAGACAAGCCACTCGGCCACAAAGGTAAGTCGTTCGGCAATTTATAAGGTGAAATTTCACCTCATTGGCTTCCCGACAGTTCTCGCTTCTCCACCCCTCCCCCTCCCCCTCATTCAATTTTCTGACCCCTCCTTCACTCTTTCTTGATTCTTCATTTCCTCTACCAATTGCTCAACTCTTCGATTCCTATCTGCTTTCTTTGTTTTCTCTCCCCATGTAACTGAAATGAGTCATCACAATCTTCTCAACTTACAAAAAATTTCGTTCTCAAAATTTATTAACTATCCATAAAATTAGGGTCATTTATTAAGATGAAAAGTAATCACTATAAAAGTAAAGACTTGATACAGGACGACTCAACTATACTTCAAAACACAGATAATGAACACTTCCAGACATTAGATGCTCAGTTTTATGGATGCATACTCAGGGTACAATCAAATAAGGAAGAACCCAGCAGACGAGGAAGCCACCTCTTTTCAAACAAATAAGAGCTTATACTGTTATCAGGTTATGTCGTTCAGATTAAAAAATGCCGGTGCAACTTATCAACGTCTCATGAACAAAGTTTTTAGAAATTTTCTCGGGCATACAATGGAGGTTTACATTGATGACATGTTAGTAAAAAGTCTGGAAGCATCCCACCACACTTCTCATCTGGAGGAGTGTTTCCAACTTCTTCGTCAATACAATTTACGACTTAACCTGACTAAATGTGCTTTTGGAGTGACATCAGGGAAATTTTTGGGATTCATGGTTATCCATTGTGGAATTGAAGCAAAACCAGAAAAAATTAAAGCGCTGAGGGATATGATGCCTCCAAAAAACATCAAAGAGGTACAACGGTTGAATGACCGTATAGCCACTTATCCCGCTTCTTAGCTTATTTTGGGGATAAGTATCTGTCATTCTTCAAGATACTCAGATGTGCTCGGAACACCGGTTTTCAGTGGACGAATAATTTTCATATTGCTTTCGAGCAACTCAAGGCATATTTGGCTTCACCGCCCCTCCTCTCAAAGCCCATAAAATGAGAGATGTTATATATCTATTTGGTCATTTCACCTCATGCAATAAGCTCTGTTCTTGTCAGAATAGAAAACTCAGTCGACAAACCAATATATTACGTTAGCAAGATTCTCTTTGATGTAGAAAGTCGCTATTCATTGGCAGACAAAACTGCGCTAGCCCTGATATTCTTAGCAAGGATACTTCGTCCGTACTTCCAGGCTCACACTATCGGTGTCTACACGCAACTCCCTTTGAAGACTATCCTACCAAAACTAGAAGCATCAGGAAGATTAGTTAAATGATCAGTAGAATTAGAAGAATTTGACATCCATTATTTACCACGCCCACACATCAATTCATAGGTGTTGGCCGACTTTGTGGTAGAATGTACAGTGTCTACCTCTGATGAACCACCTTCTCTTCCACGGTCACCTCAGTGGACACTATACGTAGACGGAACATCCGGAAACTCAGGAGCTGGTGCAGGAATATTACTCATCTCCCCAAAGAAAAATATTTTGGAGTACGAACTTCGTTTGAAATTCCCAGTCACCAATAATGTTGTCGAATATGAAGCACTTGTCGTCGGATCAAAGCTTGTCATCAACTGTGAAGTATGAAACATGATTATCTACACTGATTCTCAAATCATCGCATCCTAGGTAGAAGGAGAATTTGACGCTCATAACTCACAACTGATGCAATATCTCAGTTTGGTAAAAACACTTCTCGCCCAAATTGAAACATACAGCTCATTCACATACTTCAGGAGCATAACACCTGGGCTGATGTCTTGCAACTTCAACAACTGGAGATCTCTATAAAAGGTGTATTGAGGAGATACATTTTCTTAGCATCCATGACCAATGGGTGATACTGTCTATAGATGACCCAAGGGAGCCATCTTGGATGGATCCCATCATCTCCTTCCTCCGAGACGGAACACTGTCAGATGACTCTACTACGTCAATTCGCATCTGACGCATGACTGCCAACTCCACCCATATAGGGGATGAACTGTATCAGAAGACATTTGTAGGTCCATATCTCAAGTGTCTTCCTCCATCTGAAGCTGATTACGCTCTACGAGAAGTTCATTCTGGAATATGTGGGGAGCATCTTGGTGACAGAGCACTTGCTCTTAAAATAATGAGACAAGGCTTCTACTAGCCCACGATCAAGCAAGATGCAATAGAGTTTGTGCAAAAATGCAAAAATTGTCAACTACACTCCAATCTTGTGCATGCACCGCCAGTAGAACTCACATCTTTTCTGAGTTCTTGGTCTTTCACCCAATTGGGGTAAATATCATGGGGTTTCCGATAGCTACTGGACAACGAAAATTCATCATCTTATTTGTCGACTACTTCACCAAATGAGTAGAAGCAGAGCCTCTTGCCAAGATCACTGTGGCCAATGTCAAACAGTTTGTCTGGAAAAACATCATTTGTCGCTTTAGGCTTCCCGTGAAGATTATCACTGATAATGATACTCAATTCACTGGAAGGGTCATTACATCATTCTACAAGGATCTTCACATTCAATTGGTGCACACTGCTGTGGCGCATCCCCAAACGAATTGACAGACAAATGTGACAAATAGAACGATGCTCAAGGGGTTGAAGACTCGTCTTGAGAAGGCTGGGGGTAGTGGGTAGAAGGCTGCATAACGTCCTCTGGGCCTATCGTTCACCTCACGAACTCCTACCAGGGAAACTCCATATAACTTGTGTTTCGGCACCGAGACTTTCATCTCCGTTGATATCGGAGTTCCAAATTTCCGAGTCAAGACTTTCGACTTGGATAACAATAAAGGTTCCAAATTTCCGAGTCAAGACTTTCGACTTAAAACCCCCAAGTCAAGACTTTGCCTCAGATAACAATGAAGAAAAGCTCCGACAACAGTTGGATCTTCTCTCGAAAATACGCGATGTGGCCCACCTCAGAGCAGCTTCCTACCACCAAAGAATTGCTCGTCACTTCAACCGAAGAGTAAAGCCTCGACCTATCTCAATTGGTGACCTGATTTTGCGTAGTATTGAAGCCGCTGATCATGGTCTCCAATGCAACAAATTATCCCCTCTATGGGAAGACCCATATATCATGGCTATCATGATCAAGCCTGGAACCTTCAAGCTCAAAGTCTCAGATGGAAAAATCCTGCCCCGAACTTGAAATGCCGAGAATCTTCAAAAATACTACCAGTAACACTTGAGTCACATCATCTATGTCATATTGCATACAATGTCAATATATCTCAAACTTATTTTATTGTTTTCATCTACAAAAAAAAATATCTTTAGAAAGTATGACGAGTCATTCACGAGTCACTTTATTTTCTCGACCAGAAAAATACACAACTCTGGTTGTATCTTAGTCAGAGCACGATCGATCACAAAGGGATTTGATCTGAATAGGTTAACAATTTTTAGTGGACTACACCTGATCCCTTCCACACGTTTCATAAGTGAGTCATGCTCCAGCAAACAACCTTAGATGGGTTAGGGTTAATAAGTACTCGGAGGACTTTCTTTGACTCCTCTCATATATGTTAAACATCACTGAGTAATACTCTGATGCATAAGCTCAACCAAGTAAAAGGTCGTTGGCAATTTATACCAACATTAATCTTCTTAAATGACATTGGACATCCAACGCGTCACACCACTGCGATGCTCCGCCCAGCACGTCGATGTGATGCACTGCCACAACGCGTCACCGCGCTACAACACATCGCTGCAATGCACCGTCACAAAGCAACGCATTGCTGTAACACGTCGCCGCCACCACAACGCGTCGCTACGACGCACCATTGCACCTCTACTCTTTCCTTCAACTCCTATTTATAGGCTCCAAAAGGGATTTAACCATTAAGAGGTCATTATTATAGACTTAAAAAAGAAGTGAAAAATTAAATATTTGTTATTAAATAAAGTTTAAAAAGAAGTGAAAAAGTAAATATTTGTTATTAAGTAGATTTAAAAAGAAGTGCAAACATTAAATGTCATAAAAAAATGAAAAAATTTTCATCTTCCAAAAAAAATGCAACAACAAAAAAAATTCTCGAGTTCCCCAACTCTGCATTTCGGGCCCATCTTTTTAGTTTCAGGCTCACAAGCGACCTGTCTAGGGCAGTACTCGAACCATGTCACCCTCTCATGAAGCAAAAAAACTTACCAACTCAGTTGTTTTTAACTTCTTAACATATAAGAAAAAAATATTCTTATATCGATACTAATAAAATAATATATATTGATACGTATGCAGGACATAAATGCTTCAGATCTTAATAATTTTGGACGATAAAAATGGTCTCGCCCGAAACTAGGGAGGCAACTGATACGTCACCAACAAATTTTCATCATCCACAACGAATCTCAAGACATTGCACGGATCCCAAGATGATATTTTGAGCAAGAAAAGTTCAAATCTTGATAAAAATTCATCCAGAGTTATGATTCCAGCAAACTTATAATCAAACTGACCGACTCAATGAGACCGATTTAATGATATAAAAACTAGTTCAATTCGAGTCAAATCAAGCTCAAATCAAGTCATTAAACCACTTTTAAAAGATTTTAGACACATTTGGAAGGTCAAACAAATGTCGACACTAACAAGCATATACTTGAATCAAGCGTCTCAATAAGACAAATCCAACAAGCCCAAGATCCCTCATTTCCGACATCGTTAAAGCACTCAAATGCCTATTAAATGATGCATAATCGATGGAAACTCTATGTACCGTCCGATCAACATTGTTGATATTCCTGCATTAATTGCAATCAGAACACAAAATAGCCCACCCCCCCTCACATGAGGGGAAACTAAAGTCTAGAGAGAGAGCCTGAGGCCTGAAGGAGAAGTTGCAGCTCAGCATTATCGCCGATAATCTTCGACCACCGCTGACATCCGACGACCACCACCGATTGTCGTTGACCTCTGCAAACCGTCATCAACTACCACTAACTATCATCGATCATCACCAACTAGACGTCATCAGTCGACGTTGTAATCTAAAAAATATAGTTACCATTTTCAGTCTGTGGGATGAGATTTTTGTAATCATCAATCAATAATGGATTTCCGCAACTGGGTCAGGTTTTGTGATTTTTCCCTTACGAGTTTTCTACGTAAAAACTTTTGGAGTCATCACCGCTTGTTTCTCTTTCATCCGTGTGTGTGTTGAAGGAAGAACTGTATATCTTCCCTCTCCCGCCGCGAATTTTCTAGCACGCATCACTACGTATTTACAAATCTAAAACCAAAACTTTATTTTTTTTACTTATACACCACCATATCTATGCATGAAAAGGTCCCTTTCAACTTTTCCAAGTTAAAACTGTGATCTTTTTTATTGATACCAAAGATTTAAGTGGTATAAATGTAAAAAAATAAAAAAAAATAAAATTTAAGTGTAAGATATATAAATACATATAAATTGGATAGTATATTTATGTAAATACTCTTTTCTCATCAAGAATGCCAATTGCCATGTTCCTGCTCTCTTCTGAAACAACCAATCAAGAAGCCGCACTTTTCTCTAAAACCAAATGTAGCTGAAGTACAAATGATACTCACCTCGAGGGCTTTGGAAGGAACAAGCCAAGCTTCTGGTACCTGAAGGTCTTGAACTAGGGTTTCCGAGCCTTCCTCCTCCGGGATGCCGGAGACGGAGTGATGGACGCGTTCGCGGCGAGGTTTCGAGGAGCGGAATGGATCAACGGGGGCGAATCGGGACAGGGAGAATGATAAGCTCGAAGTTACAATAATGGCGGGCGTTCGGATGGGGAAAGAAAAGAAGAAGAGACGAGGAGGCTGCGGTCACTCCCCCCCCCCGGCGGCGGTGGGGATCCCCTGATTTCCATCATCTCCCACCTCGAAGTGATTGAGAGTTTCTCTTATCGTGTTCTGCCGGTTCTAGGTAATTCGTGACTAATATGTTCTTTGTTAGTGTTTGAGTGAATAATATTTATTTATTTATTTATTTAAAATGTAATAGATTATATATATTTATACTTAAATTTAAATCATTATATCTAGTGTGAGATCTTGTAATTCTTTAATTATTATTGCATTTGAATGGTGCATGTTCAAATCCAATGCTCTATATTATTTTTTTAATTAACTTAAATGAGCCAATTTGAGTCGAGCACGAACTCACAATGAACGGGAACTTTTTTTCGAAGCAAACATAAATAAATTGTTCACTAGCCATTTTTGACACGAACCACAAGTTTAGTTTACTAAAGATCGGCTCTTATAGCATGTCATTGTTTAGACTTGACTTAGTCGAATCATAAGTTGTTAATATTCTTCCTGAGCTTAAAACGAGCTTCAAAATAAGTTTGTATTTAGCTTGCATAAAATTTTTAATATCTATATTTGATATATACTCGACTTGTTTATATTAATTAAAATGCTAAAATTCAAGTGAATACTTAATTTTCCATATAAAGTTAATCATTTGATTGGTACATAATTTTTCATATAAAACAAATAAACATGTGTAGGGTTTGACACTAGAATATTTAACACACCTAGAGATGGTCAGGGCTCATCTAATAACCTTCGATCATTCCTCGTGAACATCAAAGGATAACAAATGAATATGTTTGTGAACATTAAACAAGCGAGTTAAGCTATATCCAAATTTAATACATCTAAGCTCCAAATTTAAAAAAAAATGTTCTAATATATTTATTTATTAATTTGAACAAACAAGATTGAGTATTAAGTGAACCAAATTTGAGTTATTCATAAGTGTTTTGATTCATTTACAGCTCTAATTGTGTTGATAGAATGTAGAAATTTTTATCATTTGTGTAATAATAAATAATGAGAATTTTTTTTTTTTAAATATGCTCGTTCCATATAAGAAAATACTTTTTTTTTTCCTTAAATTCCTTACTGATTGAAAATAAGTTAAAAGAGCTTAATTTAAAAACAGGTAACAGGTTTGTTACTACTAAGCTTACCACAAATTAAGTAGCATATGGAATTGCTGAAAATCTATATCAATTATACTTTAAGCCACATTAAAAAATAATAATAATAATAATACAACTAGAAATTAGAATTATTTATTTGTGCAGTAAAAAAAAAGATGAGAAATTTTATATTATATGTTAATGTAATTATAGAAAGGAAAAGAAGTATGTTAAATATTTTATGTAACAACTCCTATTTTGTGAGCTTTTAAGTTATGTAGTTGATACAATTGAGTTCTTTGGTAGCTTTAACTACTTAGCCTAAGTCACCAAATATTGTTGAAGTTCCATATTATTATTATTTAAAAACACATTGTTGAAAACATATAATTTTTAGTGGTAAAAATATTTCCTAAATTTTAGTAACATAGTTATTAAGGGCTGTTACTCAAATTAGTTATAACTAATTTTAAAAAATAGCAATGACAATAAATAATTTTACCATTCTTTTATGAAATTTCTAAGGTTAGAACTTCGAGAAAATATTACATCAGTACTCCGCACGTAGAGTTACATACGGAGTCCAATGAAATCACACCACGTGACAGTGACAAAATAAATAAATAAAATATCCAGTAACACAAGAAAATATTCTTCCCGTATTGCTTGAGTGTTATTGTGTGTTATTCAAGTGTTATGTATGTGTTATTATATTATTATAACACGGAGAATATTCTTAGAACACAATAACACCTAAATAACATACAATAACACTTAAATGACACAGATAGAATATTTTCATGTGTTATCAGACCGATTTTTTTTTTCTGACACCTCCAAATAGCGTGATTTCATTGAACTTCGCACATAACTCTACATGCGGAGCCCTGATGCAATATTTTTTTCTAGAACTTCACCTTAAACTCGGTTGTAATCCAAATTTAATAAATCCAACAAAAGAATACGATTTATTAAATCCTACTAAATTTTGCAATAACTTTTTCCCGTTAAATTTACACAAATATCATTAAAATTAGCAAATAAATATTTAAAATTTTATGTCGAGAGACATGATCTACCAATAATTAATGGAACAGTTGTAAATCCATCTCAGTAAAATACACAGACCGACCACCTTAACATATCAATTGAAATCCGAAGTTCAAACATAGCACAAAAAGACTCCTCATACTTTACGTAGAATCGCGAATGCCAATAGCATTTTGTCCAAAATCCCTAATGGCTTCTTATTTAACGCAGTACAAATTTACCAGAAACCGAAAGAGGCACCGACGATGTCAAGCCTGCAGCCCAATTATGCCTGAGAATTATGCCTTAAGGAAAAAAAAAAAAAAAAAAAAAATCAAATAAATTTTATAAGGGAGCATTTTACATACATACCACCACACAATTCCTTCGTATTTAGAATATCTAAACACCTAAAGTTTAACTTTCTACATTTATACCACACAAATCTTTTAGAAATTACGTACAGCACGCCTGAAACATTGCTATTTACAAATC
>NW_018165428.1:0-1092 GCF_001263595.1 Phalaenopsis equestris
AGTGACAGATAAGCAAATTGAACGTCGTTTTTGTGGCTAAAGTATTACTTTTCTATGGTCTTAATCTTTAATTCTAAACTACTCCCTGTGGGATCGATATCTAGGACTCCATTAGAGCCCTATATTACTTGAGCGATACATATACTTGCGTTGACAAATTCGACGTTAACATTATTGAATATTATATTTATACATCTTTATCAAATCAAACACGTATATAAAGTCGTGGTCAAGTTTTTGGTGTCGTTGCTGGGAATTTAAATCTTCTAGTAGCGGCATCAAATTTCAAGTAATTATTGATTTATAAAAAGTCGGTCAATACGTATACTTGCGTAGTATCCCAAAATATATAAATGAAAAGTTAAATTCTTATGTTTCTTCAAGATCAAATTTTTCGCTTTGTTGCGAAATAAGGAAATATAAGTGAAAAATATAATAAGAATTATTGTTATACTGTTGCATATGAGCACTATCAGAGATCATGTTTTTGGCGCCGTTGATGGGGAAGTGAAGTGAAAATTGTAAAGAATCTATTTATTTAAAAGCAAATTTCTATTTTTAGAAATTCTTATTTAAACTTTAAGTTATTGTATTTTATTTTGTGTGTGTTTAGTTTTAGTTTTATTTTATGTTAGTGTATGCATAATTCAGGTTCTGAAGGACTAGTGCCCTACGATTCTGAATTAGAGAGAACTATTAAAAAAATCAAAAAATCAAAAAAACAAAAAAAAATTAAAAATCTTGAGAAATCTAAAAAAATTACAGAAGTGGAAAATTGATATGATCAAAATGCTAAAATTCATTGAGTGTTTAGACCTTTAAGAGATTATGTCAACCCTACTACAGATGAACTTCATTGTAGTATTCAAAAACCTACTGCAGTGGCTATTTTATTTGAGCTTAAACCTGTTATTATCCAAATGGTATCAAATAATCAGTTTGGGGGATCACCAACTAAAGATCCAAATTTACATCTTGCTAATTTTCTAGAATTGTGTGTTACATTTAAATACGATGGTGTATCAAATGATGTCATAAGAATTAGGTTATTTCCTTTCTCACTGAGAGATAAAGCTAAGATGTGGTTGAATT
>NW_018165428.1:1411-3916 GCF_001263595.1 Phalaenopsis equestris
TTACCATGTTAGCAAATCAAGTTGTTGTAATTTCAAGGAAGTTAGACCAATTTGGAATGAATTTTTCTCAACCAATTTTCATGATTGAAGAGAATTCATTAGACCAAATGGTAGATTCTCAAGAATTATTGGAAACTTTGAATGCCATAAATAATAAGCAAAATAACCCATATTCCAATTATTATAGCCCAGGTTGGAAGAACCATCCCAACTTTAACTGGAATAACAATTCTGGTGGTAATAATTAGCAATGGGGGAACAGCCAAGGAAACCCATTGGGAAACTGGAACAACCAAGGGAATAATAATTATAGATGTACATATCCTCCAGGTTTTAACAGTAATACACAATTTAAGGAGAAGAATTTGTCTATAGAAGAAGTGGTGCTACGAAAGGGAAATAAATTACAAAGTCAAGGAGCTACAATTATAAATATCGAGAATTAACTTGGGCAAATAGCAAATTAATTAAGTAATAGATCCCGAGAAAAACTTCCTAGTAATACTGAATCTAATCCAAAAGACCAGAATAAAGAACAAGCAAAAGCTGTTCAACTTAGAAGCAGAAGAGAGTTGGAAGATCGGGTTCAAAAAGAAATTGAAGTAGATAGAGAAGAATTTGAAGAATCAAAAGAGGATGCTCCAAAAGATTTTGAGAGACATATTTCTCCGTTGAAAATTGATTTGGAAAAACCACCACCTCCATTTCCTCAGAGACTTTGTCAGCAGAAGTTGGATAAGCAATTTTCAAAATTTATAGAAATATTTAAAAAACTTACAATTAATATTTCATTTGTTGAATCCTTAGAACAAATGTCAAGCTATGTAAAGTTTATGAAGAATATTCTCAACAGGAAAAAGAAGTTTGAAGATAATGAGACTGTTGCACTTAGTGAGGAGTATAGTGCTATAATTCAGAAAAAGCTTTCTGAAAAGCTTAAAGATCTTGGTAGCTTTACAATTTCATGTGAAATAGAAGACAGATTTTATGGGAAAGCTTTATGTGAATTACGTGCAAGCATTAACCTTATGTCATTATCAATATTCAAAAGATTGGGATTAGGAGAAATAACCCCTACTACTATAACTCTACAGTTAGTAGATTGTTTGATAACATACCCTAAAGGAGTTATAGAAGATGTCCTAGTGAGAGTGGATCAATTTATCTTTCATGTTGATTTCATTGTGCTAGATATGGAGGAAGATGAAGAGATACCTATCATTTTTGGGAGACCTTTCCTTTCCACAAGAAGAGCAATGATAGATGTGCAGAAAGAAGAATTAACAATGTGCATCAATCATCAAACCGTAACTTTCAATATTTCAAGATCAATGAAATATCCTACAAAAGGTAAAGATAATGAATGTTATAGGATGGATCTTATAAGATATCTGAGTGAATGTCATTTTAAAATAACTTTTGAAGAAAAATCTGAAGAAAAAGATTTGGAACATAAGCAAGAAGAGGAATTAGATCGATGTGAAGAACTTTCTAAGGAAGGTACTTTTGCTTTTAAAAGGATGCCCTCTGGTTTAAATATTGCCCCCGCTACATTTCAAAGATGTATGATGGCAATTTTTTGTGATTTAATTGAAAAAGGGATTGAAGTATTCATGGATGATTTTTAAGTGTTTGGAACTTCAAGTGATCGTTAATTTACCTTATCCAACAAATGTAAGAGAAATTAGGAGTTTTTATGACATGTTGGATTCTACAGGCGATATATTAAACTTTTTCAAAGATTGCTAAGCCTTTATGCCATTTACTGGAGAAAGATGCAAATTTCAATTTTGATAAGGAATGCCTAAAAGTTTTTTAATTTATTAAAAGAAAAATTAATCACTGCACTAATTATAGTTTCACCAAACTAGGGAAAACATTTTGAATTGATGTGTGATACTAGTGATTATGCTATAGGAGCTATTTTAGGACAAAGATATGATAAAATTTGCAAAGTAATTTACTATGCTAGTAAAACTCTTAATGAAACTCAAATCAATTATATAATAACTGAAATTGAGTTTTGAGTTATTAGCAATAGTATATACTTTTAATAAATTTAGATCATATTTAATTGGAACTCATTGTGTAGTGCATATAGATTATTCTGTTATTAAATACTTAATGAAAAAGAAGGATGTTGAACCTAGACTTATAAGATGGATTCCTCTTTTGCAAGAATTTGATTTTGAAATACTAGATCGAAAGGGGATTGAAAATCAAATTGCTGATCATTTGTCTGGGCTTGAGTTAGAAAGACCACTCTGTTTTGAAAAAGAAATTAATGAACATTTTCCAGATGAAAAATTGTTCACTATTAATAAGTGGCGTGTTCCGTGGTATGCCGACATTGTGAACTTTATTGTTAGCGATATTATACCCTATGGAATGACATTCCAAAAAAAGAGAAAATTTATTTCTGATGCTAAGATTTATTTTTGGGATGACCCATTTTTATATAAACAAGGAAAGGATCTAATTATTCGAAGATGTGTACCATTAGAA